>NC_086321.1:326387450-326692750 GCF_036172605.1 Pelobates fuscus
ACGATGCCAAATCAGCTTTTATGTATTACTTCTTTATTTCCAACTCCCAGGGCCGGATTAAGAGCCCAATGGGCCTGGTGCTGATAATTATGATGGGCCTTAAAATCTTATTGACCAAAAACACTAAAACAGTCCTACCTCCTAAGCGTCATGTATCTGATGGAGATGATGCTGTAGGGAAACTCATAGGATGCAACTATGAGAAAACACATACCCTTTGCTAATCTCATGCTTACATATTTCAAGTAAACCCATACCCCCTAACAGCAGTGTCCAGTAAAGCAGGAAGTCTATGGATGCGGTAAAAGGGTGGGCTACTGACACAAATCACATAACCAGAACGGCTGAAAGGGCGAACATACACAAAAAGGGGGAATGTCTGTGTCTCTATGTCTCCCAGTCCCTTAGTGTTTGTGTCCTCATGTCTCCCAGTGTCCCCATGTCACTAGGGGACATTGAGAGACATTGGGACACTGGGAGACATGGGGACACAGATACTAGGGAACACTGGGAGACCTGGGAAATCTGAGACTCTTGGGGACACTGGATGACAGACACGAGGGGACACGGGGAGACATGGAGCACTGAGACACTGTGATATATTGGGGACACGGGAGACTTGATAAAAACCTGGGTACAGGACAAAATGTTGCAGTGTCCAATAAACCTGCTTAAAGCTATCACAGTGAGTGCCTGAGATTGTTTTCTTTTATACTAGGGGACACAGAGACACTACGGGCACAGAGACACTACGGGCACAGAGACACTATGGGCACTGAGAGACATGGGGCACCGAGACACTGATACATAGGGGACACTGATACATAGGGGACATTGGAGACTTGATAAAGACCTGGGTACAGGTCGAAACATTGCGGTGTCCAATAAACCTGTCTAAATCTATCACAGTGAGTGTCTGAGATTTTTTCTTTTATACTAGGGGACACTGAGACACTAGGAGACATGGGGACACAGAGACATTGGGAGACTAGGGGACTTTGGGAGTCTAGGGAACACTGAGACGCTAGGGACACTGGCACACTACAGACACTGAGAGACACCAGGGACACATGGGGATACTGAGATACTAGGGACACTGTATCCCCATGTCTCCCAGTGTCCCTTAGAGTTTGTGTCCTCATGTCTCCCAGTGTCCTGATGTCACTAGGACACTAGGGGACACTTAGAGACATGGGGACACTGGGAGACATGGGGCCACTGAGACACTAGGGACAGTGGCTGGGAGACATGGGGACACAGACTAGGGGCCACTGGGAGACATGGGGCCACTGTGTCCCTAGTGTCTCAGGGTCATGGGTGTCCGAATGGGGGTGGGGGGTAGGGGGGTAGGGGGGTACTTGCCCCCCCCCCCCTGGATTTTTCAGCTTGTGCGGCTATTTTTCTAGTTTTAGTGTGAGAATACAGTGCAAAACCAGCGCTGGCCAGTAGGTAGCGCTGTGAATGGAGAAAGGCAGGAAGCTACAGCTTATCCCTGCCTCTCTCTCATGACTGAAACCGCAGGGGATATGCACAGAGGCAGCCTACAGAGCAGGTAAGTGAGGGATGGGAGGTGGGGGAGACCGCATAGAGGAAGGTAAAGTAGAAGGAGCAGAAAGGTTCTGCAAGGGGCAGGAGGGGTCAGCAAGGAGTAGAAAGGGTCTGCAAGGGGCAGGAGGGATCAGCAAGGAGTAGTAAGGGTCTGCTAGGAGTAGGAAGGGGCAGCAAGGAGAAAGAAGGGGCAGAAAGGAGTAGGAAGGGTCTGCAAAAAGCAGGAAGGGTCTGCAAGGAGCAGGAAGGGTCTGCAAGGAGCAGGAAGGGGCAGCAAGGAGCAGGAAGGGGCAGGAAGAATCAGAAGGAACAGAAAGGATCAGCAAGGGGCTGCAAGAAGCTGGAAGGGGCAGAAAGAAGCAGGAAGGGCAGTAAGAAGCAGGAAGGGTCTGCAAGAAGCAGGAAGGGCCATCAAGGAGCAGGAAGAGCCATCAAGGAGCAGAAAGGGATCAGAAAGAGAAAGGAGCAGAAGGGCGCAAAATAAGCAGAAAGTAGCAGAAAGGTGAAGGAGCCTCAGAAGACAAAGAAGACTGTGTCAAATGAAGGAGAAGAAAATGAGATTGGAGCACTTCATTCTGGACACCACATCATAAGGCGTTGGTACCTGGGCCTGGCAGGGAAACTTTGGACCTTCTCATCTCCCCAGGTAAAAACAAACAATATCAGTGTTAATGTGTTCACTTTTATTTACTGAGTGTCAGGAAACACAGAGGGCCGCTGGGTAGGGGTGCCGCTGATTGGCTAGATGGGTCAGCTAGCACTCTAAGCCAATCAGTAGCTCCCCATTCATAAAAACGTAAAACATTTTTATGAATCGGGAACTAGCGATTGGCTTAGAGTGTCAGCTGACCACTGTAGCCAATCAGCGGCACCCATGCCCAACGTCAATCTGCACTTCCTGACACTCTGTTTCAGAAGTCGAATACCACTGAGCGACCTGGAGATCTGGAGCTAAAGGAAGCCTTTGGGGTAAACCATTTGAGAGTGATTTCACCCCTTCAAAGAAAGAGCACCCAGGGGCCACCTTGCATCACAGCATTTTCATTTAGATAAAGTTGTTATGGTGACCAGAATCTTCCTGTAATTTGATAAAATGAACACTATAGTGTCAGGAATACAAACATATATTCCTGACACCATAGTTGTGAAAACGCTATTCATCCTTGCTTTATGTGAAAATGACTATGCTCCTTCCCTTTCATGACACTGTCAAAAAGGGGCCAAGCATGGATGTCATTACAATTATCCCCCCCCCCCCCGGAAAATTCCTGCGGACGTCCATGCTCAGGGTCCCCATGTTCCCCAGTGTCCCAATGTCTCAGCGTCCCCATGTCTCGGAGCTGCTGTCTGGACTCTCTCTGCAGAGCTGCTCCCCCGCGGATCAGTGAGTAGAGAGAGGCAGGGAGGGAGATGCCGTAACTTCTTATCACTGCCTCTCTCCACACAAACAGCGACCCCTACTGGCCGGCGCTGGTATTGCAGAATAATCTATGTTTAAACTGAGACAGACATTTGTATTGCCGGTATTACTGCAATACCGGCACCGGCTAGGCAGCCTCAAATACCTGAGAAATACTTCTGAGAAATTCCTGGCAACCCTAAGAAATACATGAGAAATACCTGGCAACCCTAAGAGTAGTGTGTAAAAAAAAAAAAAAAAAAAAAGTAAATTTTTTTTTTTTTTTTTTTTTTAAAACCAATGGGCCTATTCCATGGGCCTGGGCCTGGAGCTGCAGCTCCATCAGCCCCTATGTTAATCCGGCCCTGCCAACTCCCTTCAATGCCTCGCCCTCACTAAAACTTGGTTCTCCTCTTCTGACTGAGCAACTGCTGCTTCCCAATCTTATGGTGGGCTCCAAATCTCCAATACTTGAAGACCTGGTGACAACAATGGTGGTGGTGTGGGTCTAGTTCTCTATCATGCTGCTCTTTTCAAGTTATTCTTACTGTATTTTCACTGTATTTCTCTTCTTTTGAATTTCATGCCATCCACTTTTTCACTCCGTCACATTATGCATCGTGGTCTACTACCCTCCTGGCTGCTCTGGCGCCTTCCTGGAACACTTCTCAGTCCAGCACCAGTATTCCTTGTCCTCAGGCATTTTCTCCATTATTCTTGGAGACTTTTCCATTGCTATAGATACGCTGACTAGCTCAGAGGACTCTAAGTTTCTCTCTTTGACAACCTCCATATGACTTATTCAGTGGTCCAATTCCCTTATTTATTCAAGACTGCAACATTTTAGACCTTATCTTCTCCAAACTTTGTTCTCTTTCTAAATTCACTAACACACTTCTCCCGCACTCTGATTACCACCTCATAAGCTACAATCTTATTTTGCCCCAGCAAACCACCCTCAAATGTCTCATAAATAATCTTCAGAAACCTGAAATCCCTTTATATGCAGCAGCTTTCCACTGATGCCAACCTCTCCTCTCATCCATCTTAACTATCGCATGTCCTTCTATGGCAACTACCTTTTATAACTCTACCCTCTCAAGTACACTATAAAAGTTACGTCCACTCACTGCTTTCCCTGCCTGTCAAACTAAAGGCCATAAACTGGCATATAAAATCCACCCTATACCTCCAAAGATGCTCAAGAGCGGATGAACATTGCTAGAGGAAGTCTCGTAGCATGGCTGATTTCCTGCACTTCAAATTTATGTTGCGCTCCCGTTTCTTGTCAAACAAACATACTTCCTCTCTCATCTCCACCTTCATTTATGATTTTATATGTTTCTGTCAAACTCTCAATTCACCAATGTATTCCACATCATCTCCGCCATCTACTAATCTCCCTGCTGTCTATTTTGCATTTTATTTCACGGAAAACACAATTTCCAGAAAAAAAATCACCTCATTACCTTCTTCCTCAACTGTCTGACCCTCTGACTGGCCTCCTCCTCTCTCCAGTTTCTGAAGAGGAGATTTTTGCACTTCTCCTTTCTTTCTGCCCTACCACATGTCCCATTAATCCCATTCCCTCATACCTTACACAGAGCTTGAGTCCTACAGGAACACGTGGAATGGTGTTCCTGTACTTTTTGCTCAGCATAAATTCAAAAGTAGACAGGGCAGCACCAGATCAGAATGATCTCTCTGTACCTTAATGGGTTGTTGGTGAGATTTCCCGCACTGACCCAGCAATCTTTAGTATCGGGCTAGAGGGTGGCAGTAATGCCTATGCTTGCACCTCCACTTCATATATATCTCCAGCTCTGGCACTTTTAGTGCAGAGCTATAAGAGATACATCTCATCTTATTGTCTGCCATGCACCTGATGGATAGGCAGCCTGCTGAAACACAAGTTATCTGAAGGCCCTTCACTCCCCCCAAGGCAAGGTAAGAACAGGGAGTAGGAATCACTTTTTGAAACCATAAAATAAAAATAGTAAAACCCATCCCTATCCCATTCCCTGCACCCTCCACAGTACACCCACACAGTACACTACCCCACACACCGTACAGGGCCATCTTTCCTTGCCTAGGGGGCCTACAGCTTTGCCCATGTGCCCAGGCCGACAGGGGAAATCCTTTGATGGGAGATCCCATGGAGGGCCGGTCCTGCTTGCTTATTTTGGGCCCTCTCAGGCCGGTGGGGAGACCAAAGATCTCCGTATGTGTGTATTCAGCAGTTTGTGTTTGTTTATTCAGCAGTCTGTGTGTTTGTATAGTATGAATGTATTGCATTTGTTGGAGGTACCAATAAATATAAGCTTAATTGTATCAATAATTTAAGTGGTTGTGTAGGCAGGGGCCCAGTGCACTGCTTTGCCCGAGGGCCCATAATGTTGTTAAGATGGCACTGACACTGTACACCCCTCCACAGATACAACGGACCTACACACACACAGTAAACACACACACACACACATGCAGTACACCCCCGTACACATTTCGCATTAAGCCTGGATGGCTTAGACTTCTCCTGTGCATTAAAACATTTATTTTTTTGCCTCATAACTTTTTTGATGGGGAACTATAAGGGTGTTGGATAAAATTTGATGGATTTTAGCAGCAACAACTACTCTTAAAATTGTTGCAATAGCTGGCAATATCTGGTAGAAGAGTGTCTGGCAGCTGGAGGTGATGACGCGCGCTTTTGCAGCAGAATATAGCAGTGGAGTTACAGGTGGTGGTGGTAAAGTAGTGTCTCAGACGAGAGTTTATTCTCAGTGGTGCATTAGATGCTGACAACATGCTTTATATTGGTATTGGTGTTGTATACATAGTTACAATTACATGGCTTCTTTTGTGGGTGTGCTGCTGTTTTAAGGGATGTCTTGGTTCCATTCGGTCGACGCTGTGTACTTTTTGGACATATCTGCACATTTTACATATGGGCAGACCAGTCCCTCAAAATGCCACCTGTTTGGTCCCACACCTCTCTTCAGCAATGGCTGATCATTACACTGTGGTGGAACACAATTACAGGTTTGAGGGGGCGGGGCTTAGCCGCGGAACGAAGCAGGCGCCATTTTCCACAGCTCCGACGGCACCCTGTACAATCCGCCAAAATCCTCCAAATTCACAGCCCATCCAGCCACACCAACGACGGCACAAGGAAGAGGAGGCTACCCGGAATCAATACATGTGGTTTATTGCAAAAAACTGACAAAACCGGCGGCGGAAAAAGGCCGCGGCCTACCATCTTCCTGCGCGCCTGGAGGATCTTCTCAGGCGCATCCCACACCAGGAAGAGCTTTACTGGGGCACAGAAAACCCATCATCGGCACAACAGCCCACAAATATGGGGAGACGCTCCCAGAAACCTATAACAGGTATGCAAACCGAATCCCAAGACATAGGAGCCCTTTTACAGTGACAGGCCCAGCCCAAAATGGCGGGCCCAGAGAATCAGGAGCTCCCGGCCGACCCCCAGGCCCAAGCACTTCACAACCCACCAGTTCACACCCCACCACAAGCGGCAGGGGCACCAATTACAGACCTCCTTGACTTATCAGCCCTGGCCACCAAGCAGGACATTAAAAACTACCTGACTGAATTCCGCCAGACGCTAGCCACAGACATAGCAGTCATTCAGGCCGACCTACAGATGGTCACTGAAAAAGTCAGAGCAAGCGAAGAGGCCATCATAGATATAAGGCAAGAAGTATCCACAATGAAAGACTCTATTCAAACCGTCCAAAAGACGCAACAAACCTTTTCGGCACACCTTGCTTCGCTAGAGGACCGTTCCAGGCACAACAACCTGAAGATAAGAGGGGTGCTGGAGTCTGTCACCATGGCAGAGATACCCCACTACCTGAGGCGTCTAATGGCCTCGCTATTATCGCCTCCACAAGCCAAAAAAAACTCACCTTTGATGGCATATTCCGCCTGCCAAAATCGCCAAAAGCCCCAACAAACTCAGTGAGTGACGTCATAGTCCGCTGCACATTAGCCCAAGACAAACAGGCACTACTTGCTGCACTACGAAACCGAACTCCCTACACATTCGAGGGAGCTAATCTATCCTTCTACCAGGACCTGTCAAGGCCCACCTTACAATGGCGAAAATCTCTCCTCCAGGCCACAAGCCAACTAAGACAAGCGGGAATCTCATACCAATGGCCTACCCCACGAGCTCTCACAGTGAGCCATAACGGGACTATCCACAGGATCACCTCGGCTGAAGAGGCACCCACATTACCCCGAGCACTGGGACTGACAGCCCCCGACAAGGAGCCAAGAGACCGGAGTGCAACACCGACCTGGGACCCAGCCACAGTAGTCGCCTTTACCCCACAGAACCACTCGGCCACGGGCATTGTGACATGACTGGGTCCTAAATCCAAAGAGCAGCAGACAGACTGCACTCCTCCTGCAAAACTTTATTCTTGTTTTGATAGTTTGTTATGTCTTATGTTGTTCCCAAGGCTGGACGGGATTACCAACCCCGGTGCACCCCACCAGGTGACAGGAGGGTAGGAATAGGGCCACACGCCCACCATGACTATTCCCCCCCAACCCCCGCAACCCCCTTGGCTAGGGGCACTACAAACCAAACTGACCCACCCATTAGCCACCACAACACCGCTACTATCTAGGCCCCAAAATGGACCACCAAAGCAACCCACGACAAGAGGCACCCACAGACTGCCACACCCACTGACATTTGCATACTCATACCCACACAACAACCGACTGACAGCAGCAACTCTAGTGGGCCCAACACAGACCTGCCCAACGCAGCACTCGACCACACCTAGCTAGCCTTCAGTCAGGCACCACAGAACCATAAGCACAAGTCAAAGGGTACCGACTATAGCCACGACAGGGATGCCCTTACAGCACTTGCCAGAAAGACAAGCGACCCCCAAAAGAAGGCCCAGGTCATGCGACAACTAAACTCAGACACACATACTAGAACATATGGTCAAACCACACCGGGTATCCAGCACACAACTAAAAGATTCCTACTGTTACATAGGCTTGTTATCTGGTTCATAATGCTTGTTTTTAAAAAAAAAAAAAATGGTGCAATTTCCTCAACATGTCCGATACTCTTACACCATCGCAATACCACTCGATGTCATGTGTGCCACTACATAAATTACCTAAGCTAGATAGTTTATACAAGCTGATCTCCTATGGTTTGATAAAATACATAGTTTACACTAATTTATGATTAGTGCATTTCAATACTGACTGATTTAAACAATTATGAAAAGAGTTCCGGAATATGGCCTTACTGGACATTATGCTGCTGTACCTGGATACAGCAAAGAAAGCTTTGTATTTACTGCAATGAAACTGATTTTAACACCTGCATGCATAGCAGACTTCTGAAAGCCATTTTATGCTGAGGGTGAAGTTAATTTGTCTATTGCTACAATCCCCGCAGTTAATGTAACAATGATTAAAGGGACACTATTGTTCACCAAAATAACTTTAGCTAAATGAAGCAGTTTGGGTGTATAGATCAGGGCCCCTGCAGTCTCACTGCTCAATTCTCTGCCATTTAGGAGTTAAATCAATTTTTTTATTCAGCCCTAGTCACACCTGCCTGTATGTGACTTGCACAGCCCGTCTAAACACTTCCTATAACGTGTCATCTAAAGTTTACACTTCCTTTATTGCAAATTATGTTTCATTTAGAATTTCTGATCTCCTGCTCTGTTAATAGGTTGCTAGACCCTGCAAGAGTCTCTTGTATGTGATTAAAGTTCAATTTACAGAGCAGGAGATAAACACTTTGTTACATCTGATTGAAAGCAAAACCTTTTTTTTTTTTTTTCACGCAGTCTGTGTGAGTCACAGCCATTAGAGGTGTGACAAGGGCTGCATAAACAGAAACAAAAGTAATTTAACTCATAAATGGCATAAAATTGAGCAGTGAGACTTCAGAGTCATGAACTACACACAAAAGCTGCTCTATTAAGCTAAAGTTGTTTTAGTGACTATAGTGTCCCAATAATTTGCTACTATTCCTTCAGTTCAATGACCATCAGTAACTTCAAACCACAAGCTCTCTGTCTTGGTGTTATTTTGAGACTGGATTCACTTATACTCTAGATATATATCCAGTCTGTCCCCTATTCTGTAATTTCCACCTAGATAAAGTATTGTTTGCATTTGTCCCACTATGATGTGAATAGGTCACTTCTTTATTTACCTATCCTTTCCCATTTTATTTCTTACTCATTGGTTTGCCCAATTACAGTCTGTAATGATTTTTTTGGTCATTGTGACAAACTACCCTTTGCCACTGACTTTTGGAGAGGCCTGCTTGCCAGCCTCTTGCCCTGTGACAATGGCCCCTGGGGTGTATTGCCATTTAAAAAGACAATTTGGGCTTATTGGCTTTTAAAAGACTGTTCTGCCCCTTTGATTCCATGGGAGAATGTGCCTCTTCCCCTCCCCCTTTAATACCTATCCCATTGTTCTTCAGCAGGGCGTTGTCCCAGGGACACTGCAAGACCAGTTTAAACTGGCTGCTTTGTCCTTCCTCAATCTCTCATCAGCCCTTGCAAAACTTTACTCCAAGGCAAATTTACTCTGATCATGGGATCTGAGCGCTGTTCACCTATATTGGGCGCTGAGATCCGAGCTATCTGGGGATAGGTTAAATGTGGGGGTTCTGTGTAATATAATAGGAATTATGTATTTTTATGTATTTTACTGTTAGTGTAAAATGGAGATATTTCTGTACCTGGAGATAATTGAGTTTACTGCATTTCCTGAAGCCAATTATCTCCAGGATAGAGGGGAGCGATTTTACTGTGTATGTGGGAGTGGTATTTTGTAAGTTAGTGTTCCCATTGGTTTGCGTCCCTTTTGTCACAGTTTACCACCAGGTCCAGGGGGTGTGCCTCTGGCCTGAAAACTTGTATTTGTGTGCATTAAACAGACCTGCTTACCCCTTCATGAAGTCTTGGCTCATGTTTGGGGGATTGGAGAATTGCCTACAATCTGGGGATTGCTATATAACAATACTCCCCAGAGCAAGCTCTTGTAAGAGCTTGTTCTTGTTCCTGGTTCCTGCTCTCTGGATTTAGGAGAGGTTCACCCACTGGAAGCTGAAGCCCAGTCTTGGGTCCAGAGTGGGTGGAGGACGGCGAGACCCCAAGCAAGCTGCGGCGGTTCGTGGGGTCTGCAGTGGTTATGGCGTCTGGTGGAGTGCTTGGAGCCGTCGGTGAGCACTAGGAGCATCCGTCAGTGGAAGGTACCCAGTCGGGGTGCCAGGCTATCCGTTACAGTCATCAGACCTGTTATTCTCTCCCCCACCTAAAACATTGATCTTGCTAGATTGTAAGTTTGTTTGAGTAGGTTCTTCTTCACTTATTTTCTCATATAATTTATGTGTTTTACATCCCCATTAAAAAGCCAAAGTACATTTTTTTTTTGTTTTTTTTCTCTACCTTGGTGCTTGATACAAATATAGTGAAGAGAGTCCAATAGACAAAATGTTGGTTAACAGAAATGTCATTTTTTTTGCACGAGGCTAGAAATTATGATGTAAAAAATGCAATTTGTGTAAACATTCTTTTGCATAAAAAGGTATACTTTAAATGTAAAAAGAAAAAAAAATTGTAGTATACACTGGTGCTAATAACAGCAATGTGTGGGTTAGTGTGATTCCTAACATAGGCATGACGTGTTTCTTTTATTTTCTTTGTATTGAATATGCTAAAAGTGCGTATAAAACCCTTTTTTTTGTTTTTGTTTTTTGCCTTCTATATGAGGTTAAATGCACCAGCTGGCTTCTGCTTTAAGTTAAACGTTTTTTCCCTTTTTTTCTTTATCCTTTAACCGAGTTAGATTTCCTGGTAGTAATCAACACTGGCATTGACTATAAACCCTCAGGTGATCACATTTTCTGATCTGTTCATATATTTATGTTTGCATTACTTGCCTTCAGTTACATTACAGTAATAGTCATGTTTGTTACACAACATTTCTTTGAGTGAGCATAATTTTTTCGTTTTCTTTTATGTTCTTTTTCTACTTGGTTTCAAATTACATCGCAGCAATTGACACGATTACTAACAATTACCTCAGGAAATGCTTTACTGTATGGCTTCATTTTTGGCATATTCCCATTCAAGATATTTGGCATTCTCTTCTTTTTCGGTTTGAGGCATCCAGGCTTGAAGATGCAAATTTAAATTTAGGTACATGAATGACAACAATGATGCTTCACGTTGGGACTGAGATCTCTAGTTTCTACCTATTTCTACTCACTCCTTCCGTTCAGTAAATTCTTTTATTGTGTTCTGTTTCTGCACATTTTTTATTTTTCTATTTTAAAATGTAGCTACCTTCCATCTTACAGACACATGGAGACCTCTGATTACTAAGGTTAGACAGTATACATGCCTCATGCACCCATAACTCAGCTCATAGGCTGTTTGTTAATCTCTATCACCCACCCTTCTATCCAAGGTCAGACCGAGTGACTTACACAATATCATAATATCTGGTCATGCTCCCATTACCCTTTCCTTATCTCTTTCTCTCCCTCCTCGGCCCCGTCTAGGTCTTGTTGATTCCCCTCTTATCTACTTACAAATGACTCCTTTCCTGCAACGCTAGAGGTTGCATGGTCTACTTATGTTAACAATTCCATGCTGTTCGGGTATGCCACGAGAGGCTACATTATCTCATCTGTTTCCAAATTCCAAAAAATCTTGGCCAACCAAATATGACTGCCTACATTCCATCCTCCTGGCAGCCTATCAGACTTATCTGGAATCTCCATCGTACGTAACGAAACGGAACTATGTAAAAGCTAAAGGCCTCCTTGACTCCTTTTTTTACTATAAAAGCCCAAACACAACTAGATATGAAACACTGATTCAGAAGACTGGGGAACACATCTGAAAAATCCCTATGTAATTGGTCAGATGACTTTCTAAATAGTATTGCCAGATCACACCACTGCCTGCTTAGAATTTCTGAACTCAAGCCACCAGCCCTAACCTATCACTTCTTGTCACCCAAACAAGTTTAGATTAATGAAGCAGTTTTGATGTATAGATCATGTCCTTGCAGTTTCCTGCCATTTAGGAGTTAAATCACTTTTTTTTTCTGTTTATGCAGCCATAGCCACACATCCCCTGGCTGTGACTCACACAGCCTGAATGACATAAATGGTTTAATTTTTAATCAGATATAATTTACTTTAAAAGTTTTTGTCTCCTGCTAGGTAAATCGAACTTTAATTGCACACAGGAGGCTCCCACATGTTCTAGCAAGCTATTAACAGCAGGAGATGAAAAATTCTAAATAAAATAGAATTTGCAATAAAGGAAGTATATACATTAGATGACTCTTTACAGGAAATATACAGGAAGGCTGTGTAAGTCACATGCAGGGATGTGTGATTAGGGCTGCATAAACAAAGGGATTTAACTCCTAAATGGCAGATAATTGAGCAGTGAGACTGCATGGGCATGATCTACACACCAAAAACTGCTTCATTAAGCTAACGTTGTTTTGGTGACTATAATATTCGTTTAACATATGATACTGTAGCCTGTATAACACTGTACTCTGCAGAGACCACACCGGGTTTGCTATGTTATACTAGCATGCCACAATATGGGAAACATCCTAGTGGCAATCTACCCAATAGTTAAAGAGATAAATGGGTGCTTTAGCTGAAAATGACTGATAGTATATGGAATACATGCCCTATGAAATGTATATGACATTTACCTTGTATTTGCTTCAAAATATGCTATCTTGAAATATACCATCACTACATTCTACCTGGACGATAGCTCTGTCCCTTTTTCTGGACAATACTTGTACTTGTCTGAATTAAAGTTTTTGTAGCTAAATATATGGTTATACAACATGCATACTGCTCAGGGCAAGGAATACATGTTTTTATTTTTGCTGAAACATATTTCTTTGGGGTATTTGACAAATCACTTACCAGACAGCTTTGCATCTCCTGTGACCCATCACATGATCCTATTTCCCATCCACCACTATCCTACTTCAGCACCACCACTAGACAACTCCACCGGCCAGGAATACATTTAAACTGGCATCGGGCCATTGGTTGCTGGCTTAAATGTATTCCTTTTTGGCATATATGCCTACAGCAGATGATTGCAGCATAACACTATCTGTATTTATATAGACGCCACGTATACATGTTTTTGATCACAACACTTTTTGTTGGTATAAACAAACATGTCAGCATAGGTGTCAATTGAAAACAGCTACATCAACATTCAGTTAAAAACAAAACAAAAACCAATCCGTATATTCCCCCCAAATAATTACCAAGCATTATAGGAGGGCAGCCTATGGTGTCTGAAAATTTTAGTAAATTGCAGAATATCTGACCATATCCCAACCATCCTATGTCTGTTTATTTTAATCTCAACACAGAAGGTGTTTCTTGCCCCCTTTCCCTCCCTCCCTCCCCCCTTAAACACCTGGGCACAGACTGGAAAGTTCTTTTTTTATCAAGTTCTGTAGAGAATTAAAAAAGAAAAGAAATTCAGGCTGCTTTTTGTTTTGTTTTTCTAAACCGAGTATTCAAGGATATATTGTTTAATATGTAGGCTAACAGCTCGTTGATCCAAGGAGATATTTGATTGCCATTTTGGAAGCAAGAATTTTTTATCTTAGTTTGTGGCTGAATGATAACTCGCTTCAAATTAGTTTTTTCACCTGCTTTTGTATCAAGTGCAGAAACAGATGGCTAGAAGATATAACTTGATAAACTCAAGACTTTTTTCGGTCTAGATTATTATGTTATAAATGTGTTAGTCGACCAGTAAACACCGTTATTTGTGAGTCATCTGTCTCTCTATCTATCTATCTATCTATCTCTCCATATCTCTATTTACCTATCTACCTATCTATCTATCGCTCTTATCTCTCTCTCTCTCCATCTATCTCTCCATCTATCTCTCCATCTATCTCTCCATCTATCTTTCTATAAATTGTCAAGGTTAGCTCATAACAGTTCTGTTGGTAATCCTTGATTCACTCATAAACAATTCAGCAAAAATGATGAAATAGCTGTAGCTCGCACACTGTGAGCAATTAATATCTACGTCTATGGGAATTGGGACCTTGTGGATAAGCATTAGCAGTTCATAGTGAGACGCACACTAATGATAAAGTAAGACATACAGGTTAGTACGCTTGGCAGCATTGCCTTTTGTTGCAGTTACAGGCAGATTAGCAGGTTTGAGGTGTTTACTCAAGTCATTCCAAAAACACCTTCTGTTTTCCTCCCTGTAACAGACCGTATGCATGTAACAACATGATAAGGAAAACTGGCATAGAGTAATACATTTAAAAAAAAATTTAATTAAGAAAATCACACAACAAAGCAAAATAAAAGTTGCACTCTTACGTTTTCAGTTCAGTGTTCTACGTCTATTAGCATTCATAAACAATACAATACACCTAACCCTCTGTGGTTTTAAATCCGGATATTCCACATCCATTCTGTACATACCAATTATAATTTAAACACAAGTAGTACTGTTACTCAATACATTCTATTCCTCAACATCACTAACCGGGAATTCCTAATATTGCCTTTTAAATTGTACTGTTATTGACACAAAGGTCACTTCCAGAGAAGTGACATTTCCTTGATTCTTTACCCCAGTAAGTGATAATTACTTTACTGGGGTGACCAGAGCATTAAAGGTAAAAAAAAAAAAAAAAACTTTCTTACCTCCGCTGCCCTTTGCATTGTGGTAAAATTGCCATCCCACGATGCACAGGGGTGCACATGTGTGCGTTTGGGTATCTATCGGACAAAAATGCAGTACGCATGCATGCACACCTGGCATTTCCTCCAGCAGGGCCATATACACAGCAAGAGTTAACTCGTTTGCATAGGACAGTATGCAAACTTTGCAGGGAGTATGAAAATGAAATAGACTCTACTGGATTTTAAAAATAATTTTAGCTTGAACTGTAGATAAATTCAAAGCGTTTCTCCAAGCATCATTACCACTACAGCCCCACTGTACTGATGTTGTATGATGTTAGGAATATCCTGGCACTGTTCCCCATGTTAGGAAAATCCTGGCACTGTTGCTATGGTTTGCCCTCTTACCTGAACATAGCCAGACCATGAGCCCCCTCTGTTGCCATTAGTCATTCTTTGGCTGAGAGCATCGGCTGAAATATGCATGTAATTTACATTAGCATGCCTCCCAACAGTCCCGATTTCGGCAGCACAGTCCTGATTTTCAAGACCTGTCCCGCCATTCATACTCATCGGTACCCCGGTAACTATTCCTAACAAGCATAAGATTGCTATGTTCAGGTCACTAAGACCTTGCAGGGAGCACTAGCACTCATGCAGGTCCTCCTCGTTTTGGGCAGAGCTGATTACACAAACACATCATTGGCCTTCCCACTTTACTCCCCTGATTCTAGGACTGCCGATGGTGGGATGTATGCATTAGCCAGCCAAGAACTCATGTTCCAGGTTGACTAATGACGTTTCCATAGGTGGAGTTACACCTCCAGCAGCTACCCTAAATACAGGAGTATGTGCAAAGCTTGGTACTTACTGAAACACGTCTTATTGGCTACAATCACCATGACCATTTCATATCATTCAGGTTGTTATGGTATTGGAGTAACCCTTTGAGTTCATTTTTAGATTATTGTAAAATAAGAAATGAGAGTTCTTCTTTAAGCTTGCTTTGGCTGTACTTTGCAAACACTAACATTCTCAAGTTTTATTTATTTTCCGCCTGGATTTCCTGATATAATGGTAATGACGTTGTATTACAATGAGCTCTATCAGAAATCATTGTTCGAAATACAATACTTAGCTAAGAAATGCACTGATGATGATGGGTACAAAACCTAAAAGACACGACAAATACATAATCACAGTGTAGTATGTAAATGTTCCCCACTGAGTTGGAAACAGAAGGATCTCTCACACTCCCTCATTTAAGATTCATGTTAAAGCTCTTTATAATGTACCCTATAAAGAATTTTCATGTGAATACAATGCTGACAGGTTCTTCTTTAAGTCTCCAAATAGAAAATAAATAGATCTGTGGTGCAGTAAAGCTTTTCTTAAAAGGTCTGCATTTATTATAGTAACCCCATAAAAAATACTCACTCATGGTAAAGAGCTGGACAAAGAACCATAAATTATCAAAAGCCAACTAAAACATAAAAACAATGGTAGATTTTACATGTTCTGATCACATCCTAACTGCTCATTTATTGAGAGCTTTGAATGGAAATCAATGGTTTTAAAGCTTCAGTCAATCTCTCCACCATATATTAGTGGAGGTCAGCATAATAACGTTCCCTTCTCTTCAGAGGTCATACAACCTTCACGTAGAGAAAGAAATGTCCGTACAAAACAAATACCAAAAAAAAAGCACTCACCATATATGAGATAGAAAATGTTTATTGTGGCAATGCAATCCCCCCACCACAGGAGGAAAAAATTAAGAATCAACCAAACTCCTTATGCTTTTCGTACCTAGGGGTCCTTAATCATAGTTCTATAAACTAATAAACCTTTTCTATCTCTTACATGGTAAGCACTTGTTTTGGTGGTTTTGGTATGGATACTCTTTTCTCTTCATGTATCAAGGATTGAAGCTTCCTCGATGGGCGCCTGCTGTGAAGATTGGTGAGCGGAGTGGTATCCCACCTTAAAAATTATTTTATTTATTTTTCTATACTGATTTAGTGCAAATCCTTATTTTTTCTTTGTAATGCAATATACATTTTTAGAGCTTTGGAAATATTTTTGCACAGTTTAATAAAGGCATATATTTTCATGCAACAATCCATTATGAACATCACTCTCACAGAAACCTCCAATGTCTTGACCTAGAGCATTTCTCCACTAATCTCCAAACTCTCCTTTTACCTATCTCAAACCTCACCTGTCCTAGTTCTGCAACCTCCTTCTAAAATTCCACCCTCTCCTCTCAACTAGACATCATGGCACCTTGTACATTTAAACGCCGCAGGCCCCCCAACAACAACCCTGTCACACCAAGCTCACTCAATACCTCCAAAAATGCTCCAGAACTGCTGAACGCTGTTGGAGAAAGTCTCACTGTGCATCTGACTTTCTCCACTATAAATGTATGCTGAGCTCATACAGCTTGGCTCTTTCCTCTGCAAAAGTTAATTACTTCAATACCCTCATAACCACACTCTCCCGCGAACCCAAACTACTATTTCACACATTTAACTCTCTTCTTCGCCCTGCTGTTCCTCCACCACCTACTAACTTGACCGCCTCAGACTTTGCAACTCACTTCACTGACAAGATCTCTACAATCAGAGAAGAGATCTCTCATCTTTCTTCTTCCCCTTACAATACTTCCCCTAACTTCACTCCCTCTGCTGTTCTATGTTCATTCACACCCGCTACATTGGAAGAGGTTTCTGCTCTGCTCCAGTCCTCCCGCCCCACCACCTGCTCCCTAGGTCCAATTCCCTTGCATCTCATCCGTACTCTGTCTTCTTCTCTTTCTCCACCTCTCACTAAAATTCTCAATCTCTCTCTCTCCTCTGGTATATTTCCATTGCCCTTCAAACATGCAACTGTAACCCCAATTCTAAAGAAGCCCAATCTGGACCCTAACTCCCCATCCAACTATCGTCCTTTCTCGCTACTGCCTTTTGCATCCAAGATCCTTGAAAGAATTGTGTATGCGAGATTGACAGACTTCCTCGAGTCCAACTCTCTGCTAGACCCGCTTCAGTCTGGTTTCCGCGGCTTTTGACACTGTTGATCATCAACAGCTTCTTCTCATCCTCCGCAATATCGGTCTACAAGATATTGCTCTCTCCTGGTGCTCCTCCTACCTCTCCCAGCGCTCTTTCAGTGTTTCTTTCTCTGTTCTTCTCTCCAACTCCTCTCTGTTGGTGTCCCCCAAGGTTCAGTCCTTGGTCCCCTACTGTTCTCCATCTATACTGCCTCCCTTGGTAAACTCATTAGCTCCTTTGCCTTCCAATATCATTTCTATGCAGATGACACACAAATCTACCTGTCCTCTCCTGATCTATCCCCGTCCCTCTTGACTAGTGTCTCTGACTGCCTCTCTGCTGTTTCTAACTGGATGGCTGCCAACTTCCTTAAACTAAACTTAACCAAAACTGAAATTCTGGTATTTCCTCCCTCAAGTGTTGTTACTCCTGTGTCTGTCTCCCTCCAAGTCAACGGTGCTACCATCAGCTCCACCATGCAGGCTTGCTGCCTAAGTGTTCTCTTTGACTCCGACCTCTCCTTCAAGCCTCATGTTCAATCTATCGCCAAATCCTGTCATTTCCATCTCAAAAACATTGCGCGCATCCGCCCCTACTTAACGCCAGATGCGACTAAGGTGTTGGTCCATTCCACTGTTCTTTCTCGCCTTGACTACTGTAATCCTCTTCTCAGTGGTCTTACGTGCTCCCAACTTGCGCCGTTACAGTCCATAATGAATGCGGCGGCGAGGCTCATCTTCCTGTCCGCCCGCACCTCCCATGCCTCACCCTTCTGTCAGTCCCTACATTGGCTTCTTATAAAATATAGAGCTCAATTTTAAATTCTGGTTCTTGCTTTTAAATCTCTACATAATGCTGCTCCCACCTATCTATCCTCCCTTATACACAAGTATGTCCCGTTTAGGCCCTTACGATCTGCTGAAGACTTATGTCTATCTTCTGTCCGTACTCCCACCTCTGATGCTCGCCTTCAAGATTTCTCGAGGGCTGCACCGTTCCTGTGGAACTCGCTTCCCTCCTCCGTTAGATGCTCACCCAGTCTCCACTCCTCCAAAAACCGTTAAAAACCCACTTCTTCATAAAAGCGTATCAATTAAACTGTTAATAGCTCCCAACTGATTCCTCTTCTGCAACTGTCACTAGTCTAATACTATCCTTACCTTTTTGAGTAATTTTACCCCACTCCCTCTAGCATGTAAGCTCATTGAGCAGGGCCCTCAACCCCTCTGTTCCTGTGTGTCCAACTTGTCTGGTTACAACTACATGTCTGTTCGTCCACCCATTGTAAAGCGCTGCAGAATTTGATGGCGCTCTATAAATATCATAATAATAATAATAATAATAAAGATTGTTATTATGATGGTCCAGTTCAATGCTCCTCATAGATTATATTTGTTAATTATATTCATATCTATGCGCCGCACTTTGCTTTTGCAGGGCACTGCAGCTAGAAGAGTATTTGAACAGTGATCGGTGTAGGGCAGTCTAAAAAAAACTAATGCCTAGTTTTAATTATTTTTGTGTGGATTAACTCCGTAGTACTCTCATACAAGATTCAGCTGATCACATATTAAGACATTACATACTAGGGGTTCACATTTATACAAGCTTCCTTTAATACAAATGTTTTTGACACACAGAACTCGGGAATATGTTGTTTTCTAAACACTTTTTGTTATAATCTATTAGATGCTTAGATTTATGGTCAACCCCAAGTGACAAGATGTTTCTCGCAAAGTTGTCCTGTCAAATTCTCTCTTATGTAAAGGTCACCATTTAAGCCTCGAGTTACTTCACTATGTTGAATATTTTACACCTAGAAGCCATACAAAAGGCACACCTATGATTTCTTCTTACTGAAAATTTCCAAAGGTTCTCTCAGGATAAAAGTTTGATTGATGGCCTGTTCAAAACATACA
Organism: Pelobates fuscus; assembly: GCF_036172605.1. NCBI lineage: Eukaryota > Metazoa > Chordata > Amphibia > Anura > Pelobatidae > Pelobates > Pelobates fuscus. Next base: position 326,407,116 of record NC_086321.1, read on the forward strand.
ATGTGATTTTCAAGACAGCTAGACTTATAGTTATGGTCTTAACCATCCACACAATTTGGAAAGCCATTTAATATATCTTAAGTATTTTTTATTGATACAGACTAATGATTTGTTTTGTTGAAGAATCCAGTAATTTCCAGGTGGTATTGGTTGTCTCAAAATTCCAATATGGCAGACATTTAAAATTGGTGACACAACTCAGACTACTTTTAGCTAAAGTAACCAGTAAACTGGTTGAGAAGGAATACCAATCATGTATCTTTATTACCAACTGTAGTAATTTGCATTTGTAGCGTTTTTAACATTGCTTTGTACAAACTAGTCATTTAGATTACTAGTTAGCCTCCTACACAATTCTTATCACTAACCACAAAACTATCAATTTTATTTCCCCACTCAGCACCTCTTAGTTTGATTATTGATTATGTTTGCATGTAAAAGTGTTTACCTTATATCTAAAGCAGATGTCTAATAATTGGTTAATATTAACAGTCTATATTATAACCTTTACACCTTACAAGAGATCTATCCTACATTAGATCCCTACCATTTCCTTAAAATGACACTATAGTCACCAAAATAACTTTTACTTAATAAAGCAGTGTATAGATCATGCCTCTGTAGTCTAACTGCTTAAATCTCTGCCTATTAAATTATTTATTGATTTTGCTAGTCAAAATAAATACAATAATCCCTAGTAATTTGTAGCATACAAGTACAGCGTTATAATGGTTAAAGCTACGCTTGAGAAGATTTGACCCTATTTTTATATAAACATAGGAACATTCAGCTCTTCAAATATACTTAATATGAATGGAGAACACCGTCAGCTAAGATAATGTGCGGGCATGAAATATTAATTGTACTAAAATTGCTTAAAGACACATATTGGGGGAAGGGAAGCAAAATAGATTATATCAAAGAATCAAAGAGCTTACAAAGCCAGTGGCAAAAGGAAAAAAAAAATCGACAGATGAAAACCTAAAATCTAAATTTTAACAGGAGGGACCTCCCCACGGTTCAGGTAAGGGGCATCTCTGCTCCATTTGTAGACCCCTGTGGAGGATCTTAAAAAAAAATCGTCTTAGGGCACACTGACTTGTTGGGTCCTCGGTCCATGTAAGCCCTGTATGCTGCCAGGTGCGAGGCCCCTCCAGTCTGCCCTGAAAGCGAGCCCAGCCTTCAGTCTGCAGCTTTGCCAGGTACAGAGCTGCACACTATGAATTGTCTCGGTTACCACAGCAACACTCTATCTTCTGAAGATCGCAAGACTCATATCACATAGTCTGCAGCTCTGCACCCAGTGGAGGTGCAGACCGGATAGGGAGCAAGGACACTGGTCCTCCAGGGGAGAAAAGGTGTTTCTAACATTATGTGTACAGTTCAAAATATACTTTTACATAACTTTCATAACTTTACAACCATACATCGTATCCACATAACAATCACATATTCAGACTCAGCATACTTTAAACATAACCACTCTCAAAAATCATACCAATCCCTCCAGTAAATAAAAAGTTACACGGAAGTCCTTTTATGACCGACCGCAAGCACCTTTTCTTGCCCAAAACAGTTCCATGGATTTGGGCTGTGCGGTCGGTCACTTTCTAGCATAAAAACGGCTAAGTCCCGTTCGAAGTATGGCCAGTACTTCGACTTTAGTCGAAGTGTCGAAGTGAAGTCGAGGGTATGGGTCGGCGGTGTTCGAGTTAAAATGGCCGCCGCCACGTGGTCCTTTGTCCGATGCCGGTCACTTTGACGACTTCGACAACTTCGGAAACTCCGGCACTCGGTAACTTCGGCACTTCGGCTGCATCCGAAGTGCCCTATAAAAAGTGTCAATTCTTCTCCCATAGTAATAAAAGGGCCGAACACTGTTTGTAAAGGGCCCAATCTCCCAGGGCCATAGTCCAAAGGCAGCAGGCGGGCAACCAGGCTCCTCCAATACAATGTGGCGAGATTGGTTTCGTCACAATGATATCGCTCCAAATTACAAATGTCCCTGAGAAGGTTAGTGACTCTTTGTAGTGATTGTCTCCATATTGTATTATGTCAGGAGAAGTCCCTGTAAAAAGTAAGCTGGGATCCATCAATGGAGAACTGGTGACCACAATAAGGGCACCCCTGTCTGACTACTGTACATAGAGGAGCAATAGATCCCTTGGGACGTCCCTTGGGACCTCTTGGCTTTAGGAAGTTGATAGCAGGTGTCTATCGCTGTTTGCTTAGCTTGTCTCTGTGTCAGCATAGTAGAAAGGAAACACCTCAGTTAATGAGGAAGCTCCTCATTAAGCGTAGTCACAGGGATCCCTCTGAGCTTTTGCCCTTTCTCCACACTGGCCAGTCGTTCAGACAATTCTGCATACTATTTCTGTAGGTAGAAAACGGCTATTTTGCTTGTCGTTTGCACCACCCAAATGCTCCACAGCTGCTATATTTGGTTAATGCAAATACCTTCTCCATGACCATTGCAATGTCTTCTCGAATTAAGGCTCTGATATCCTGCTACAGGGCTGAAGGGATGTTATCTACTTGCATCTAGGCAGGGTCACAAGTGCCTGCGAGGAGGCTGATGGTTCTGCAGGCAGACTGTACACCTCTGATGAGGATAAGGAATAGGCCTCATCAGGTGCCATCTTGGAGAGCCTGGGCCTCTGGGACTGCTTTACAAAAATCCCAATATCTTGGGACCCAGGGCCGGCGCTTCCTATAAGGCGAACTAGGCAGCCGCCTAGGGCGCCATATAAGAGGGGGCGCCCTGCGCCCCCATCGCCAGCCCTTTAAATGCTGCAGCCGCCTGCCGCACTGCCTCACCTCCCCTTCTCTGTAGCGTGGCCGAGCTCCTCTTCGGTCTGCGACCCGGCCGGACTGATAGGAAGTGCACACTCAGTGTGCACTTCCTGTCAGTCCGGCTGGGTACAGGAAACAGAAACTCCTGTACTGCGGACCGGAGAGGAGCTCGGCCACGCTACAGGGGAGGTAAGGAGCAAGAAGAACTGGGGCAGGGGAGGGGGGAGTAAGAAGAATGGGGGGCAGGGGAGTAAGAAGAAAACAGGGGGAGGTGAGAGTAAGAAGAAAACAGGGGGAGGTGAGAGTAAGAAGAAGAGGGGAGTGGGGAGTAAGAAGAAAATGGGAGGGGAGTAAGAAGAAGAGGGGAGGGGGATTAAGAAGAAGAGGGGGAGGAGGAGTAACAAGAAGAGGAGGGGGAGTAAGAAGAAGAGGGGGCAGGAGGAGTAACAAGAAGAGGAGAGGGAGTAAGAAGAAGAGGGGTGAGGGGGAGTAAGAAGAAGAGGGGTGAGGGGGAGTAAGAAGAAGAGGGGAGGGGGGGAGTAAGAAGAAGAGGGGAGGGAGAGTAAGAAGAAGAGGGGATGGGGGAGTAAGAAGAAGAGGGGAGGGGGAGTAAGAAGAAGAGGGGAGGGGGGAGTAAGAAGAAGAGGGGTGGGGGAGTAAGAAGAAGAGGGGTGGGGGAGTAAGAAGAGGAGGGGTGGGGGAGTAAGAAGAAGAGGGGTGGGGGAGTAAGAAGAAGAAGAGGGGAGGGGAGTAAGAAGAAGAGGGGAGGGGGAGTAAGAAGAAGAGGGGGAGGAGGAGTAACAGGAAGAGGAGGGGGAGTAAGAAGAAGAGGAGGGGGAGTAAGAAGAAGAGGAGGGGGAGTAAGAAGAAGAGGAGGAGGAGTAACAAGAAGAGGAGGGTGAGTAAGAAGAGGAGGGGGAGTAAGAAGAAGAGGGGGAGGAGGAGTAACAAGAAGAGGAGTGGGAGTAAGAAGAAGAGGAGGGGGAGTAAGAAGAAGAGGAGGGGGAGTAAGAAGAAGAGGAGGAGGAGTAACAAGAAGAGGAGGGGAAGAGTAAGAAGAAGAGGGGGGAGGAGTAAGAAGAAGAGGGGGAGGAGGAGTAACAAGAAGAGGAGGGGGAGTAAGAAGAAGAGGAGGGGGAGTAAGAAGAAGAGGAGGGGGAGTAAGAAGAAGAGGAGGAGGAGTAACAAGAAGAGGAGGGGAAGAGTAAGAAGAAGAGGGGGGAGGAGTAAGAAGAAGAGGGGGGAGGAGGAGTAACAAGAAGAGGAGGGGGAGTAACAAGAAGAGGAGGGGGAGTAAGAAGAAGAGGAGGGGGAGTAAGAAGAAGAGGGGGCAGGAGGAGTAACAAGAAGAGGAGAGGGAGTAAGAAGAAGAGGGGTGAGGGGGAGTAAGAAGAAGAGGGGGAGGTGGAGTAAGAAGAAAACGGGGGAGTAAGAAGAAGAGGGGGGAGGGGGAGTAAGAAGAGGGGAGGTGGGAGTAAGAAGAAGAGGGGAGGGGGGGAGTAAGAAGAAGAGGGGAGGGGGGAGTAAGAAGAAGAGGGGAGGGGGGAGTAAGAAGAAGAGGGGAGGGGGGAGTAAGAAGAAGAGGGGAGGGGGGAGTAAGAAGAAGAGGGGTGGGGGAGTAAGAAGAGGAGGGGTGGGGGAGTAAGAAGAAGAGGGGTGGGGGAGTAAGAAGAAGAGGGGTGGGGGAGTAAGAAGAAGAGGGGAGGGGAGTAAGAAGAAGAGGGGAGGGGGAGTAAGAAGAAGAGGGGGAGGAGGAGTAACAGGAAGAGGAGGGTGAGTAAGAAGAGGAGGGGGAGTAAGAAGAAGAGGGGGAGGAGGAGTAACAAGAAGAGGAGGGGGAGTAAGAAGAAGAGGAGGGGGAGTAAGAAGAAGAGGGGTGGGGGAGTAAGAAGAGGAGGGGTGGGGGAGTAAGAAGAAGAGGAGGGGGAGTAAGAAGAAGAGGAGGAGGAGTAACAAGAAGAGGAGGGGAAGAGTAAGAAGAAGAGGGGGAGGAGTAAGAAGAAGAGGGGGAGGAGGAGTAACAAGAAGAGGAGGGGGAGTAAGAAGAGGGGGAGGAGGAGTAACAAGAAGAGAAGGGGGAGTAAGAAGAGGAGGGGGAGTAAGAAGAAGAGGAGGAGGAGTAACAAGAAGAGGAGGGGAAGAGTAAGAAGAAGAGGGGGAGGAGTAAGAAGAAGAGGGGGAGGAGGAGTAACAAGAAGAGGAGGGGGAGTAAGAAGAACACAGGGAGGGGGGTGGGGAGTGAGAAGAGACTGCTAGGGGAGGGTGGGGGGAGAGGAGAGACCACTAAGGGGCAGGGGAGAGCTCTATAGGACCGGGGGCAGGACAGGGAGCTCTTTCACACTATGCGCACACACACACAATGCATCCCTATACATACACAGAAACACACAATGCATCCCTACACACACAGAAACACACACACTGCTTCTCTTACATACACATAGAAACACAATGCATTTCTTACACACACTCAATGCACACACCTTGCATCCCTTATGCATACAAACACAGATTCACACAATGCATCCCTTACACACAACCAGAAACACACAATACATCCCTTATACACAAACACACACTGCTTCCACTACACACAAACACACTGCATCACCTACACAAACTGGTATGCCTATACACTACATTCCATAAGAGCACACATTAGATCCACTACAATAACACATAACACATCCCCTACACACTACACTCCCTGTGAGCGAACTCATGGGTGGAACATATAGGTGGACTTATGGGTGGGACTTATGGGCATACTTACCGTCAGGCCCTGGGGCCCAGACCTTGAGCTGTGTAAGGGCCCCCCAAAAAATGGAGCTGCTTCCTGTTCTCCCAGAACATTGAATTCTGTGACCACAGTTACAAACAGCCTCCAGAGATCCGGTTCTCCACCAGACCAGTGGAGCCAAACTGCAGCCAGAGCCCATCACCATCCTCATCTGGTTGTAAGTAGGCAATCTAGTATATTATTAGTGACACTAATCTCTAATTAACCTCACATTAAAGGGACACTATAGTCCCCAGAACCACTGCAACTTAATGAAGTGGTTCTGGTGTCTATAGCCTGTTCCTGCATGCTTTTTAATGTAAACACAGTGTGTAGCACTGGCGTTAGTTCATATGGCAGATCATATGGGGGGGCATTGTGATGTCACATGGGGCAGGGGGGCGGCAAATTTTTCTTTTGCCTAGGGCGGCAAAAATCCTTGCACCGGCCCTGTTGGGACCTGTAGCCAGCATCCACACAGTATTTTTTTAGGATGTTTCTCCATCTGCTGCCGCACCGGGATTTTAGGGCCAGTGGGCGAGTGAGGAGTGTCAATCTGCCTGTTATAACTGAATATAATTGTGGAGCTCTGTCAATGTGCATCTTTCTCTATTATGTGTTCTCTCTGCTCCTCTACCACTTTTATGAAGATATATAAATGCTTTCTGGCTAATGTTCATTTTTCCCACAATTTATTGCATATTTTTCTTTATGTGCTTTCTTTTCGATTCTTCGATGGGCAATCTCTTAGATCACTACTACTTTGGTCAGGAAGTGCTTTGAGACTTATTATACAGCAATGTAAGCCAGCAACAGAATAATGTATTCCTGGACATGAATGCTGAATGTTAAAATAGAGAAGTAAATGTAAGCGCTTACTTATTACTGAATTGTGATACCAGTTCAATGTGAAGGCATTAAAATGCCTATTAGCATTGAATTCATTTAAATAACTCATGGACTGCCTGCCCCATGGCCAATTAACACCTCACTGTATAAAAATGAATTTATAATTCTTATGCCAGTCAAGAATATAAATTTATTCCATACTACCAAATGGTAATAATGGTTCTCTATTTTTTACGATCACACTGTTCCGCTTTTCCTTATCTAAAACTACTAATTGAGGGTCTGAGTGTCATATTATCATTTAGTAATTATAAATATTAATAGGATAATATTGTATCAGTTTGCAGTGAGATCAAAAATTGGCACTTAAAAAAGGCAGTATAAGACAAAATTGACAAACTTAGATTGTGCTACATGCATGCCATATGGGGTAGGTAAACCTTTGACACTCCAGATGTTGTGGACTACATCTCCCATAATCATTTTACTGCCATTAACGCTGGTAAAGCATCATGGTAGATGTGGTCTACAACATCTGGAGTGCCGAAGTTTGCATACCGTATTTGCACAGGAGTCTTCAATATCAGTGGTTATCAAGATCCCATTCAGTAATTTCAGGGTGACACTTTTGGGGCAAAATTTCAAATCTAGAACACGTTTTACAGGGCTTGGCTACCCAAAGAAACAGCATTTTTTTCGGGGGGCAATAAAAAAAGACTCGCTTGCCTTTATTTGACATGCAGAACTGAAAGAGTATACGCAAATATACGCTCACAGAGCTGTGAGCTTGTCTTCAGTCACAAGTGGTTTGCTACATTCGTTACGCCGGGTTGCGACACAGTTTGTAAAATAAAATAGTCATATGTTGTACGCAAGTGATGTACGCATATTATTTTTTTTTGTGTGTGTTTATGTATTGGCATGTATTTTCTTCTGCAGATGTAGTGTTGTATAATACCGATTCTCCTAAAATTACTGTAAAATAATACATGATTTGAGATAAAGAACAGAGCAGTTGTAATGGATGAAGGGTAGGAATAGAAAACAGATGAAACTCAGGTCAATATTAATCTGCTCTTTTGTGGTTCTGCTTTATGCTGGTTGCTGACAGTGTGCCAGTTTAGCAAAACAGTACTTCCCTTACCTACAAGAAAAGTGGCATTGTCACAATTGGCATAACTTAATGCTTGTGGGCATTACAATGAGGCAGACAAAGGGTGACAGGCAGCTTCGCTGGCAACTAACCAGGGCTGCCCTACACCGATCACTGTTCAAGTACTCCTCTAGCTGCAGTGCCCTGCAAAAGCAACTGCGGCGCAAAGATATGAATATAATTAACGAATATAATCTATGAGGAGCATTGAACTGGACCATCATAATAACAATCATAATGGATTGTTGCTTGAAAATATATGCCTTTATTAAACTGTGCAAAAATATTTCCTAAGCCCTAAAAATGTATATTGCATTAGCTGCAGAACTGGCCTCTGCAGTTAATGAAAAAGCATTATCTTTTTGCATGCTGGACATTTTCCAATAAAATGCTCCTCTTAGAAAAGCATTGAGGCACAGAATTAATTAAGGGTTCATTGGTGGGGTTTTGGCTGGGGTGAGTGCCTTTCTGCTCATTTGAAATTTGTAGCTGTTTTCTCTTTAATTATGTAGATTCTCTGCCCTTTATGAAGGAAGCTGGAATAGTGGGACAAGGTCCCAAAATTAGGATTGTCCAGACAAATTCAGGACAGTTGGTATCAATAGGATATCAGCACGGTTTTATGAAGCACAGGTCATGTCAAACTAACTTGATTGCGTTCTACGAAGAAGTAAGTAGAAGTATAGATCAGGGTGTTGCAGTGGATGTGATCTATTTGGATTTTGCCAAGGCATTTGATACAGTTCCACACAAAAGATTAGTGTTCAAACTCAAGGAAATCGGTCTCGATGAAAATGCTTGTTCTTGGGTAGAACATTGGCTTAAAAACAGAATACAAAGAGTTGTCGTTAATGGTAAATTTTCAAGCTGGACAGAGGTGGCAAGTGGTGTCCCTCAGGGGTCTGTTCTGGGACCCCTTCTATTTAACATTTTTATAAATGATCTTGAAGACAGCATTGAAAGTCATGTTTCAGTGTTTGCAGATGACACAAAACTTTGTAAAATAATACAATGTGAGCAAGATATTACTTTGCTGCAGAAGGATTTAGATAGACTGGAGGACTGGGCACTCAAATGGCAGATGAAATTTAATGTTGAAAAATGCAAAGTTATGCACTTCGGCGTAAAGAATACACAAGCAACGTATACCCTTAATGAAAGTGAATTAGGGATAACAACACACGAAAAGGACTTAGGAATTGTTATAGACAACAAACTATGCAACAATGTGCAATGTCAATCAGCAGTGGCCAAGGCCAGTAAGGTATTGTCATGCATGAAAAAGGGCATTCATTCTCGGGACGAGAATATAATTTTGCCTCTCTATAAATCACTGGTAAGACCACATATTGAATATGCTGTGCAATTTTGGGCACCTGTTCTAAAGAAGGATATCATGGCACTAGAAAAAGTGCAGAGGCGGGCTACAAAATTAATAAAAGGAATGGAACATATCAGCTATGAAGAAAGGTTAACAAATTTAAACCTATTTAGTTTAGAAAAACGTCGCCTGAGAGGGGATATGATAACATTATACAAATATATTCGGGGCCAATACAAACCATTGTGTGGAAATCTATTCACAAACCGGACTTTACATAGGACACGAGGCCATGCGTTTAGACTGGAAGAAAGAAGATTTCGTCTAAGGCAAAGGAAAGGTTTTTTTACTGTAAGAACAATCAGGATGTGGAATTCTCTGCCTGAAGAAGTGGTTTTATCAGAGTCCATACAGATGTTCAAACAGCTACTAGATGCATACTTGCAAAGACAGAATATTCAAGGATATAATCTTTCAATGTAGGGTAATAACTGCTTGATTCAAGGATAAATCTGACTGCCATTCTGGGGTCAAGAAGGATTTTTTTGTCCTAGCTTGTTGCAAAATTGTGCTTCAAACGGGGTTTTTTTTTTTTTTTGCCATTTGGATCAACAGCAAAAAACAGGTGTGAGGAAGGCTGAACTTGATGGACGCAAGTCTCTTTTCAGCTATCTAACTATGTAACTATGTAACACTAAGTTGGGGGCTGTGTCCCCTTGTGAACCCGTGCTCACTGTTTTTTTTTTTTAGATCACATCACTGCGCTGTGATCTCAAAAAAAAACCAGTGAGCACGGGTTCACAAGGGGACACAGCCCCCAACTTAGATTTGTTTGTACTTTGCATGAGAAGTCTACACCCTCCATGGAAGACCACTAATGATGAGGCTTTACTCCTCCACGCTGGGGTGCATGGTCAAGGGTAGGTACTGAAAATTTTGTTTGTTTTTGCCTGGGAGATTCTTTTAAAGGAACATTCCATAGCAATTCTTATTTTACCATTATTGATACATGCAAAGAAAATATGCCTATAGTTTTTACTTATGTCTTATTTGGGGAGACATGAAAAAACTGTTTGGAAAAGCTGCAGACCTATCTTTTATCCCTGACACAGACTTTCAGTCTGTGCAGGGGAATTGACCAATCAGAGGCTTATCATTTAGTTCATGGCTTTCCTTTGCTTCTCAATGAGCCATAGTCCAGCTCATTGACAAGTGGGGGAGGCAAGCGTGCCTTAGCTTAGCTCTGTGGAGCTAATGTAAGTGGAAGAAACCACCCCCCACTCCCCCCAGCTGAGTGACAGCCAGAAAGGTGTTTCTGCCCCTGATTATAAAAGTACCGATTTAAGCTGAAATCATTACTTTTATAAACTGTGGAAAAAAATTACAAACATGTCTGGAGTGTTCCTTTAAATACTCTTGCAACAGGAACCCTCAAACACATTATTATTATAATTGATATAGCGCCAAGGTCGCCCGCAGCACTTTATAATTATAAAATGGGTATCTTTGACAACAAGTAATTTACATACGGAATATAACAGAGACAGAGGTAAAGAAGACCCTGCTCAAACGAACTTACAGTGTTCTTCTACCACTCTCTTCCACAAAGCTCAGCAGGCTGTAGACATGGTAAGAGGTATTCTATAGCAGATGTAATGCAGCTCAGACTGCAACACAGCCACTTGGTGAGTGTGAAGTTATTTTATCACTATAACTACTACAGTGGCAAAACACTTGCCACCTCTGGCAATCCGTATAGACTGGTGTGAAGGATTTATTATATATTTAGATTTTTATGGAAGTGGGGTTTTTATGAATCATAATAATAATAATAATAATAATTTAAGTAATACTCCAGCATTCTAACAGCCATCAAACCATACTTGGGACCATTATATAAGTTGCTGTGTGGACTACAACTTTCTGCATGCTGGGATACTCTAACGGGAAAGAGTTGCTTTCCTATCTACAAACTTATAAAGTAATCCGCAATTATTTTATACCCAGAGACTGTGAATACAGTGTAATGTGAGGTGTGCCGTTTAGTAAAATTTAACCCCCCCCATCCTGGATTGGATAAATAAAAGCAAAGAGCATAGGGCAGTATATGGATGAGCTCCAACAGACGATGAAACCAGGAAGTTTGTGAAGGACTGTATCTCTTTAAATAAGGTGCCTTTGCAAGTGTGCATATATTTATAACATGGTAAGTGCTAACGTATTGATCTTCTCTAGGTCCTTTAGAGCTCCTTTTATTTCTGTTACCAATGCGGTGACTCCCTGTTTGTGTTACCAGACATAGAAACGAAAACCTTATGCAAGGCTGTCCCAAGCCAAACTAAATGGATGATTTCATACGCTAGCTGTATGGGCAGATTGAGAATGTTCCAGCTCTGTACCCCATAACGCACACTGACTGGGCAGTTTCTATAAATGACCCAACATTGTGATATTACAGTTGTCCTTAACAGCTTCTCCAGACTGTTTAAAGCTATAACACAATAATTGGTATTAATATACTATTAACTCCAGATTGTAAGCTTTGAGCATTGTCCTCATCAACCTATTGTTTCTGTAACATTTTGTAATTGTCTAATTTATTGTTAAATTTCTCCTTTTATAATATTGTAAAATGCTGTGTATTAAGTTAGTGCTATATAAATGCTAATGGTAATAATAACAATATTACTTTTCATTAAAAAATGAAAAAAACTATATATCTACATATATTTATTATTATTTTTTCACACTTTTGTTGTCTACACAACTAGTGCGGCTAAAAAAAGCATTTCTAAAAAGATTGATTTACCAGTTCTGATTATGGAAATGTCCCATAAGCTTAGAATTTCAATACATTGTGGGAGTTATAGGGTAAATATTGGAAGTGGTGAATTACTGTTTTAACATTTGTAGAAACAATGCCCACCAGCTTATTTAAAACATAGTTGACTCATTTTGATACCTCGGAACTATTTATAACAAACCTCTCAAAAACTTCTGTTATTTTTGTGTTCACACACACACACACACACATTTTATTTTTTGTAATTAATTTCACAAACCTTGTGTGTCCCTCTACTGTAAAGTGAAATCTGTGAAATTTATTTTTGTAAGTTTTTTTGTACACTTTTTTTTTTCGCAATGCAGAGAGGTACAAACAAGCCTGCAATGCCTCAACAGCATGAGCAAGCACAGCAAAATAAACAGTATAACAATTGAGTGGTCGTGTACCAGTTTTATATTTAACAGATTAATGCTTTACACTCATGTCTAAGCACTGAACAGGAGCTAAGCATATGATACAATTAAAGGGACACTATAGCCACCTAAACAACTTTAGCTTAATGAGGCAGTTTTAGTGTGTAGATCATGCGTCTCCTGTTTCACTGCTCAATTCACTGCATTTAGGAGTTAATGCAGCCCTTGCCACACCTCCCCTGGCTATGATTGACACAGCCTGCATTAAATCAAAATGGTGTTACTTTCAATCAGATGTAATTTACCTTAAACAATCGTATCTCTTTCTCTGTAAATTGAACTTTAATCACATACAGGAGGCTCTTGCAGGGTCTAGCAAGCTATTAATATAGTAGGGGATAAGAAAATCTAAATTAAATTAATTAGAACTTGCACTAAAGGAAGGATAAACTTTAGATGACTCTTTACATGAAGTGTTTAGGAAGGCTGTGTAAGTCACATCCAGGGAGGCGTGACTAGGGTTCATAAACAAAGTGATTTAACTCCTAAATGGCAGATAATTGAGCATTGAGACTGCAGGGGCATGATCTATACACCAAAACTGCTTCATTAAGCTAATGTTGTTTTGGTGACTATAGTGTCCCTTTAAGACATGAGGGATAACGGTAGAGAAGTAATACTATAATAAACATGCTTAAATAAGAGAGCAATAATACACAGTGCATTGTGAATAAACTAACAAAGCCATGATAATGTGGTAAAGGTGAAGCAATAAATATATCCCAGTGTCGGGAATGCTCCTCTGATAAAAGAATAAGAACTAAGAGTTATTTGCTAGACACTGCCCTAAAACTGGTAAAACAAAATGCCACCAATAAACCTTTATTCCAAAACAATTAAAAAATGCAATGTAAAAAAAACAAAAAACAATAAAACCATGAGCTAAAATCCAAGTAAAATATCAGGTAAATTGGTAAACTTCTAAAAGTATAATAAATTATAAAAAGAGGGAAAACAATCATCCAAGTGAAGCAAACTAGTTCATAATTATATTAATAGTGAAATCTTTATTCAAGTGAGCAACTATGAAAAACCGACTATAAAAATTTAAAATTATAAAGCACTAATGACAAGGGTAATTGCACAAAAATAACGCAATGATACAATAGTGCATACATGTACAATCAGCATAAAGGGAATGTAGTCTATATATAATAGTAAAATACAATGTAGCAACAGTCCCAATAAATAATAGAGTCCACTGTGTAGCAGTAGGTAACACAAACCCCTTTTATAGAAGCAAGAGTATACAGTCTCCTAATGTCAAACATCTGAGACTACATACATTAGATCATAGTGTGCTACATAAAACAAAAATATAGAAAAAAGCAAAAACCAAAGGACAAGAATAGTCTCAAACAACAAATACTATAAATATAGATAACAATTATGACACTCACAGGAAAATTGATATGTGAACCAGGCTTCCCGGGAAGCACAAACAACCAGTGTTCATGGAAGTCTCTCAAATCTTCCAAGTGCCGGCTTGTGCGAGGGAGCGAGACTCACCACATAGGAATCCTTACCGTAAACCTTGCAAAGTTCAGATTGAGCTCTCACTGTGCTGCTCGAACGCAACACTCTTAAATCCAGGTTCTTGTGATCACATGGGGAAGCTCACAGAAAAGTGAAGCCCTGGAGTGTCCAGAATTGAATTCAGGTCTCGCCTTAGGCATTTAGTGGATTAACAGGTCCACTTCATCAGAGTGGTACAGGTGAAATGCAAGGGCAATTGGTGAACATTGGAAATGTCTAACTACCTAAGCTAAGCAAAATGCTAAAACAGTTAAGTAGTTATGCCAAGAGATCCTACATTTGTGTTCCATGTTGACTCATGAGTGCAGCAATAAGCCCCATTTAGACCAGAGTTTTGAGAAGTTATCAGGTCAAATTACAGACATGCTGATTTTGGTGTTCAGACCTTAAGTTTTAACCTATTGAGTTACTAGGATGTTACGTTTGGATGAAAATACTAACCCCAACTGTACTTTACCAGGTTAAGGTGATCAGTACGAGAGCCAATTACAAAGGCAGGTAATTACAGATTGTCTCCCAGGCAAATACATGTCTGTTAGTGCACCCATTGTACAGCGCTACGGAACTTGTTGGGGCTTTATAAATAATAATAAGGATAAGAGCCAATGTAGCTGGAGGGCCCCAAAAAGCAGGCAACAATAATCTGGTGCAAAATGATCCTGGCACGCACTGGATAGAGATGCTGCAAGCAGCCCAGCAGCATGGGTTGAGGTGTCTGATTAGTGTGACAGCCCACCACAGCAATCAGATAAGAGGGCCAGCCTCAGGAAATGTATTATGTGTGAGGCAGCCAGCAATACCCAAGTACATGCTGTGACTGGTAAGTATGGAGACATACTCATGCTACCAACATAAGCGCACTAGTGCGGTGTCCAGCAATCACCACTTTCGTAATTTGTTGGTACCGCATTTGACAGTTGACACTAACTACAGAAATGATGGGGACCTATAGGGTTCACAAAAGGGTCACAAAAGGGTTAAAGGAATATTTTTACCATTTATAATTAAAGTTAACCCTGCACCTTCTAAAGAGAAGATATCACTTGTATACACCTTTACCAGAGACAATGTATTACTATTTTGTATTATTATTATTATTATTATTATTATTATTATAACTCTCTGGTGCGATACTGCACCAAGTGCTCATATTAATGCAAACATCATACCTCAGCTTTGTCAGCTTTCTCTCTTTAGCTCAATTGGAAGATCTTGTGAGAACGCCAAATCTTCTCATGCATGCTCAATGAGATTCTGTTGGCATCTATGTTGCATTACACCAAAAAAAAAAATCTCTTTTCCCATTATCCAACACTAGGGATGGGGAACGGCAAGGCAAAAGGATGAACGATAAATTATACTTTTTTTACAGCGTTTTAAAATTTTTCAGGCAGAGTTCTCCATACATTAGCACATGTATATCTCTTGATTATATGTAATTTCTCTGAAATGCCAATGCAGAGAGCTTTCAGGTAAAGATAATGTTGTTATAAATAATACAGATACCCTTTTATGTATTTTTTTTTCAGAATTGATATTTATTTCATGTGCTGCTCTACCTGGTCTATCTATGCTTAACCACTTAGTGACTGACACTTCTCTGAGATTCCGTGTGTTTGAGAATAAGCCTTTTTGTAGCCCCATGGAGAAAGTGCAATTTAGGGGAAAGGGGCCATAACAGGGCTTGGAGGCGGGCTGAGGTGGACCTGGATGGTGATTGGGTGAGTATTGTGAGGGTGTATAGCTGGTATATATAGGTCAGCCATTTTAGAAATTCCATTTCTAATTAACTTTCCAGGCAGAGTTGGTCCATCCCTTAGTTTCTGAGTTTTTTTTTGTGTTTTTTTTTTGTGTTTTTTCCTGTTTGGTCACAGCGGTGGGCTGGTATAAGGAAGGGAAGGGTGGTGACAGCCCTTTCTTAGGAAATAACAGAGCATTGGTTGGTTAATATGGTTGGTTATCTGTTGGTAAAATGTTGGGTTTCAAACTTGTCGGTGGCTCAGAACCTTGAGGGTGTGGAGGTATCTGGGCAGGGCCGGACTAGGATAAAAATTCGGCCCGGGCATTTTTGTATCACAGCGGCCCACTAAGAAGGGGGCGGGACAGAGATGGTGTGTTTTGTCATCACTAACGACAAACACGCCCCCTCTCAAAGTGCAGGCCAGGGCAGACCATGCGCAGAGCTCTGCTAAAGAACTCTAGTATGAGAAAAAAGCCCTGTATTTGTTCTGCACAGCGCAAGCAAATTTAATAACATGCTTGCACTGTGTTTCCTTGCAACTTGTCTCTGGTGTCTCTATAAATGGTACCAGGAGACAAAAATGCAAGGAAAGAGTATTGTGCATGTGTTTGGAGCCTGCTTGTGGTATTGTGTGTGTATAGAGTGAGATGATTGTGGTGTGGTATTGTGTAATAAGGTCGGTTTTAGTTGTGTTGTGTTTGTGGTGTAATGTAATGCATATGTGGCTAGGGGCTGTAGAGAATGTGTGTATAGGGGATGTAGCAAGTGTGTGCATACAGGCTATAGTGTGTGTGTGTATAAGTGATGTAGTGTTTGTAGAGAGTGTGTGTTTAGGGGTGTAGTATGTGTTTGCTTACTAGGAATCTAGTGTGTGTATAGGGGATCCAGAGTGTGCACACACACATACATATATTATATATATATACATATGTTTGGAAGTATTGTGTATGTGTGTGGTGCAGTGTGTTGGGGAGGTTCTGTGTGTATGTGAGGGGTGCAGTATGTGTGTATGATGGATGTTGTGTGTGATGTGTGTGAGGGTGCAGTGTGTGAGTGCTGAGTGTGATGTGTGTGAGAGTGCTGAGTGTGATAGTGCTGTGGGTGATGTGTGTGAGTGCTGACGGTGATGTGTGTGAGGTTGCTGTGTGTGTGAGAGTGCTGAGTGTGCTAGTGCTGTGGATGATGGGTGTGAGTGCTGATGGTGATGTGTCTGAGGGTGCTGTGTGTGAGAGAGTGCCGAGTGTGATAGGGCTGTGGATGATGTGTTAGAGTGCTGTGTGTGAGAGTGCTGTGTGTGAGAGTGCTGTGTATGATGTGTTTTGTGATGTGTGTGAGAGGGCTGTGTGTGATGTGTGTGAGAGAGTGCTGAGTGTGATAGTGCTGTGGATGATGTGTGTGAGAGTGCTGAGGGTGATGTGTGTGAGAGAGTGCGGAGTGTGATAGTGCTGTGGATGATGTGTGTGAGTGCTGAGGGTGATGTGTGTGATAGTGCTGTGGATGATGTGTGTGAGTGCTGAGGGGGATGTGTGTGATAGTGCTGTGGATGATGTGTGTGAGTGCTGAGGGTGATGTGTGTGATAGTGCTGTGGATGATGTGTGTGAGTGCTGAGGGTGATGTGTGTGATAGTGCTGTGGATGATGTGTGTGAGTGCTGAGGGGGATGTGTGTGATAGTGCTCTGGATGATGTGTGTGAGGGCTGAGGGTGATAGTGCTGTGTGTAAATGTTAGGGATTGTGTGTTGGGGTAAATAAACAAATAAAAAAATCTAAGCATGCATTATATCCCCCCCCCCGTCTTACCTTTAGTCTGGGAGGGGGGACCTGCACGCTGGTACTTGGGAGGTGGGGGGAGAGGCACTCGCACGCCTTCCCTGGCGGTCCAGTGGTGAGTGAGGGCTAGAGTTCCTCTCGGATCTCGCGAGAGGAACCCGGCGGAGCTGCAAGATAGAGCTCCGCCGGGTCCTCTCCCTCCCCAGCCGCAGGTCTATTTAAGTGGGCTGGTGAGGGAGATCTTTGATCTCCCCACTGGCCCGTCGTGGCAAACAGCGGGGCCGGCGCTCGGATAGTGCCGGCCGTGCATAGACCGGCAGGGGAGATCCTGGGTCCTCCCCTGCCGGCCTAGGCCCATGGCCACCTTGGCCCACTGGGCATTTGCCCGGTGTGCCCGATGGCCAGTACGGGCCTGTATCTGGGTATACCTCTACCAGGAATGTGTGGAAAATATTGGCACTTTCATGTGATTGTTATGCTATGTTAATGTTTAGGCCATGGGTCGTTGCCTTTTTTATTTGACATGCGGGAGATGTTATAATTTAGGGTGGCAGGGGGTTAGGGTAGGCAATGACTTTAACATGTTTGTTTATATATATATATAAGTTATTATTATTAAAGCTATGGACATATTGACCCATACTTAAGAGTGTCGGTGTCTTACTGGGGGATTGGTTTTTGGTTTTGATACCGGAGAAACTGACGGAAGCCAAGCACAGAGAGATGGACACAGGTTTCTTCAGGAAGGAAGAGATTCTTTATTGGATCACCGATCGGGACTCAGAGGGACTAGCGTCACCAAAATACAGCAAATTCTGAGCCCCGGACAATAGTGCAGGCTCCTTATATAGGCATATAACTCCTCCCATATTAAGCTCCACCCGCACATTCTCTTAACCAATCAATACAAATAAGAATTAACTTCCTGTTTGACCGCATGGCTTGTCCAGCACAATGGAGGAGGGGGAATACTATATCCTGTATTCTTGCACATGCTCCGTACACTACTGATCGTATCTTGCCTCGTGCAACCAACTGATCGATACGTCAGCATATGCACGTACACATGCCACGTGGTAATCTCGGCCTACTAAATTTATTTTTACCGAGATTCCACCACATTCCCCCCTTTGATGCCTCTTGATATTTTACAATTACTTGAGGCATCACATAACCTTGGTTTTGCTTACACCGCAAGTTACCTTGAACCAGACCAGACTTATCTTATGATGTGAATCTTCAACATTCATCTTCCTGCATTGGTTCTCCCTGATCTAGAGCCTTATATTTATATATCGCCATTATCTGTGCAGCAGCCTTCCTCTCTGCTATACTTCCTATCAGGCTTTGCACCGACCTAACTACTAAGGGTATAAGACACGGCAGGAGTAGACACAACAGTAAAATCAGTAGGACTCCACCTACCACTGCCTTAAGCCCTCCAAACCACTCATACCAGCTACCAAACCAACTACTTGGATTGTACCCTTTCCATACCTGAGTAGGCACATGCGCTAGTTTAACCATATGGCTAGTAAGCTCAGCTATTGCTTGCCCTTCGTCATCTATTTGAAGACAGCAATTGCTTAGGTTAAACTTCCCACATACACCTCCCTCTACTGCCAAAAGGTAATCCAAGGCTAATCTATTCTGGTATACTGCTGTCCTCATCCTGGTATTATGTTTCACTAGAAGATTGAGCGCTTGTGATGTCTCATTTGTGATAATCTCAACCACCGCCTGTAATCTTATAATACGGTTGAGCATATAAATAGGGGTTCTATAACCAAAGGTACCATCCTCAGCCCACGTGGCTGGCCCATAATAATCTATGATACGCTGGGGAGGCCATTCATTATCTTCCCAGGTACCTATCTCTAAGGGCCCCCTTTTCTTCCTATGATTCACATCATACACTTTAACACCTAAAGTCTCACCTGTTTCAATCGGTAACAAGAAGAAGGATGGTTTGAGCATACCCAACACACATGCCCCTTCCCAGTCCTGTGGCAGCTCCGAATAGGCTTTCTTACCACAGATCCAGTACAAATTTGCTGGGGCTCTCCAGGTAGATGTGATGGATAAATCAAACCACACATCCTTTAAATTGGCATATCTAGCAAACGGGTTAGATGGTTCTGAGACATTTGAAGCCGACCACCAAGTTGTATTCTTTGTATCATCATCATAAGCTTTTTGCCCTAGACAAGTTAATTCTCCTACAGAAGTATTATACATTATTCCTTTCCTTGCTATGCAAACATAACCTATGATGGAGGTCTTTAATCTCCACTCAGATTTACCTCTAACACTCAAATGATAATCGGCTGGTGCAGATATTAGTTGGTCAACTGCCTCAGAACCGGACATTACCTCCTTTGCTTCCCAAGGCCATTGGTCTCCCATGTTAGTACCTCCACACACATAGCAGTTGGTAACATTAAGACTACCGGCAATACTTTCAGCTAGGTCAATGAACAGGTTCTTAGCGTTATGGGGGATCTTATTATCTATACTCATCTCTTCATAAAAGGAATGGTATACTTGATGAGTCTGGGAGGATACCGTATCAGTCTCTATCCCTATAAACAATAATGTCCCAGGATCTAAACCCGTCCCGTATATCTGAAACCCAAATAAATTGCCATACTTATCTAGGAACTTGTCGGGGTTATTAATAAGTATATGGACTGGGTTGCATTCCATAGACTTACAATATGGGCTAGTCGGCAACTTAGTCACTATCATGTCTTTATCTACTGTCTGTCCCCAAGTCGCCCACCCCACACAAGACCAATATGGACAGAAGTTATAGTCTTTATTTGGGCATCTAGGACTCACATATTTATTTTTGCTACTGGGACAAATGTATTTATCGTTAGACCCATACGTCCTCTCCCATCTAAGATCCCCACATACATTCCACGGCTTTCTACCACTTGATATCGCCTTACATGCATCAAATAGCAGAACACCCGAAGAATATACGGATTCTAACACCGTCTTATTAATTAGGGTCCCCTGAGGATCTCCATTCCTGAGAGTCAACCAAATTATACGAGGCTGATACTCCGGACTGAAGCACTTAGGTTCTCCTACTCCTAAATGGCATACACTATAGTCTATATTTAAGTATCTACATCTTGATACATCTCCTTTACACTCGTATTGTGAATGCCAAATTAGGGTTTGGGAAATATGGTTACCTGTTCTCGTAGTCTTAATGCATACCTCACAGCTAGGAGTGTCGGTACCTCTACCTTCCTGAATATAAAAACACATGTAAATAGACACAATCAAAAGCACATCTTTCGCCGTCATCCTCAGTCTTCGTCCGTGCGATGGAACCTCAGCTTCCAGGATGTGAGGGCTGCAGGGAATGGAGTTCTGCTCGTCTTCACAGGTGTCCCTTCGGGACTTTCCTGGCTTATACACTATGTGATGGTAAGAGGACAGGCTTTATTATGGCCTTCTCACTTACACCTGTAACAATAAAATTTGTAATCCACAATAATTCCTCGTTACTCCGACTGAGTAGTGCGTTTCAACCGGATCTTGCAGGGATTCTCTGGATCTGCTGTAACTTGCCAAGAATCGACTGCTGCTGGTTTAACCCTGGAGTGATGTATCCACGGAGTCACTTCTGCTACTTTTATCGCTGTAGGGGTAGACAAAAGAACAACATAAGGACCTCTCCACTTGGGCCCTAACGGTACATTATTCCACTCTTTAATCCACACTTGGTCTCCTGGATGATAATTATGAACAGGGGGATAAATATTCACAGGTAATCTATCTTGTACCCATTTCTGTACCTCCTCCATAGTCTTACCCAACTCTACAACCTGCTGCCGGGTAATTCCTTCTCCCAACTGACTCAAATCCCCCCTTAAGTTACCAAGTACGGGAGGTGGTCGCCCATACATAATTTCAAAAGGAGAGAGGCCCATCCTTCTGGTAGGGGTACTGCGGATTCGCAATAGAGCTATAGGTAAGAGAACGTTCCACTTAAGTTGGGTTTCCTGACACATTTTAGCCAACTGGTTCTTTATAGTTCTATTCATTCTCTCTACCTTACCAGAACTCTGGGGTCTATATGCAGTATGAAGTCTCCACTTTATACCAAGCATATGAGTCAGTTGTTGTAGGCACTGGTGAACAAAAGCTGGACCATTGTCCGATCCTATAGAACAGGGTAGTCCATATCGGGGTATTATTTCTCGTAGCAGGAATCTCACAACTTCTCCTGCTTTCTCGGTACGAGTAGGACATGCTTCTACCCAGCCTGAATAGGTGCACACAATTACCAGCAGGTAACGATGTCCACCCGATTTAGGCATCACTGTAAAGTCTATTTGTAGATCGGACATGGGGAGTCCCCCCATAAACTGGACTCCTGGTGGCTTTACTGGTCCTTGTCTTGCATTATTCTTAGCACACGTTACACATCTACGTACAATGGCCTGAGTCAAGTTGGACAATCTTGGTATGTAGAAATGTTTCCGGAGAGATTCTTCAGTACTGTCTCTCCCAGAATGTGTCCCGTTATGATAATTTTGGACAATTTCTACCGCTAGCGATGCTGGTATAACTATTCTTCCATCTTCTAGCTGATACCACTTGTTCTCCAGATACTTTCACGGTTCAGTCTTTAACCACTCCTCTTCTTGAGTTGTATAAACTGGAGTCCATTGAGACAGTGGGGTTGGTATTAGAGCAGCTATATGCCCCACATACTCCTGTCTTCCTGATTCAGCAGCACGCTTAGCTGCACTATCTGCCATCCGATTTCCCTTAGTTACATCACCATCTCCTCTCAGATGCGCTCGACAATGTATGATACCGACTTCTTTCGGCTCCCACACTGCTTCCAATAGTTGTAGGATTTCAGCTGCGTATTTGATTTCTTTGCCTTCTGAATTCAGTAGTCCTCTTTCTTTATACAGAGCTCCGTGGGCATGAGTGGTTAAAAACGCATACTTAGAGTCCGTATAGATGTTTACTTTTAAACCTTCAGCCAATTGTAACGCTCGTGTTAGTGCTATTAATTCTGCCTTTTGTGCTGATGTTCCTTTCGCCAGTGGCCGGGCTTCTATCACCTTGTCTATTGTTGTCACTGCATATCCTGCATAGCGGATCCCTTCTTTTACATAACTACTGCCGTCGGTATAATATTGAACATCGGGGTTCTGGATGGGAAAATCACGAAGATCTGGTCTACTTGAGAATACTTCATCCATTACTTCCAAACAATCATGTTGACTTTCAGTAGGTTGTGGCAAAAGGGTAGCTGGATTTAAGGTGTTTACAGTCTCTAAATGCACTCTTGGGTTTTCACACAACATTGCTTGATACTTGGTCATACGGCTGTTACTAAACCAATGATTTCCTTTGTAATCCAACAACGTCTGTACTGCATGTGGAACTCGTACATAAAGTTCTTGACCCAGAGTGAGTTTATCGGCTTCAGCTACTAGCAGGGCGGCTGCAGCTACGGCTCTTAGACAAGGTGGAAGTCCGCTGGCCACTGCATCCAATTGCTTAGACATGTAGGCAACAGGTCTTTGCCATGATCCCAAGTACTGTGTCAATACTCCCACAGCCATTCTTCTTTGCTCGTGTACATATAAGTAGAATGGTCGTGTGTGATCAGGTAGACCTAATGCTGGGGCACTCATCAAAGCCTTCTTCACATCTTCAAATGCCGTTTGCTGTTCTTGGGTCCATAAGAAGGGGTCGTGCTCTGTACCTTTGATGGCTGCGTACAGAGGTTTTGCTAGTATCGCATAGCTGGGAATCCATATCCTACAGAAGCCTGCTGCCCCCAAGAATTCTCGCACTTGTCTTCTATTCTTGGGTATTGGTATTTGGCAGACAGCTTCTTTTCTCTCTGGCCCCATAATCCTTTGACCTTCAGAGATATGGAATCCCAGATACTTGACAGTTGGCAAACACAACTGAGCCTTCTTTCTAGACACCTTGTATCCTGCCTTCCAGAGAATATGTAGTAGATCGTGCGTTGCTTGCTGACAGATTTCTTTTGTAACTGCTGCTATCAACAAGTCATCTACATATTGTAACAATACACATTCTCCTGGGATAGACTCGAAATCCAATAAATCTTGACTTAGGGCTGAACCAAATAGGGTAGGTGAATTTTTAAACCCTTGGGGCAGTCTTGTCCAAGTCATTTGGCGTTTTGAGCCCGTTACAGCGTTCTCCCATTGGAAAGCGAAAATACATTGACTTTCTGCGGCAATTCGGAGGCAAAAGAAGGCATCTTTGAGATCTAAGACTGTGAAGTAAGTAGCCCCGCCCGGAATTAAAGCAAGCAGGTTATATGGATTGGGTACAACTGGATGTATACTAACAACCGCATCATTGACTGCTCTTAAGTCCTGTACAGGTCGATACTCATCTGTACCGGGCTTTTGAACAGGCAGCAATGGGGTGTTCCAGGGGGAAGTACAGAATTTTAGGATACCATACCGTATGAACTTATCCAGATAGGATTGGATGTTCTTCTTAGCCTTCTGCGGAATGTGATATTGTCTTAGGCTCACTGGATAAACCCCATGTTTCAGTTCAATTTTTATAGGTGGAATATTACGGGCCAGTCCTGGTGGGTTGTTCTCTGCCCAAACTCCTGGTATGTTAAACAATGTCTCATCACTCCTAGGGTTTTGGCTAGTCAACACTGTATAAAGTCGCCACTCTTCTTCCTTTGGTACGGATAAAGTCATAATACCTGAAGGTCCATTAAACTTTAAAGATGTTGTTCCATTTGGTAGGAACGTAATCTGCGCTTGTAATTTTGATAGCATATCACGTCCCAGCAATTGGACTGGACATTCAGGCATATAAAGGAATTGGTGTTTTACTACGTGGCCTCCCAATGTACAGAGTCGACTTTTAAGAACCGGTTTTTCAGCACTTCTTCCAGTTGCTCCTATCACAGTAATAGTCCTTCCAGATGGAGGAGCAACTAGATTAGTCACCACTGAATGTTCGGCACCAGTGTCGATCATGAACGCACTCCTTTTCCCCCCTATTGATACATCGACCATAGGCTCCGCTCGACCAAGGGGGATGGAGCCCGGTCGGTATCAATAGTCCTCCATGACCGTGTCAGCCAATCCTACGAAGTCCCTACCTTCTCTATCGCGGGACCTTTGCGCTGCTGGAATATATCTATCTTCCCTAACACTTCCTCTGTTCCCATTACTCCCTCTATAACCATTACTCCCTCCGGGGCCTCCTCTACCTCTCGCTCTGCCTCTAAAGTTTCCGTAGCCTGCCCTGGGTTGGTCTCTCTCGTACTGCTCTCTTTGCGGACATTCGTTCCTCCAATGCCCTTCTTCCTTGCAATACGCGCACTGATCCCTACTCAAAGGCTCCCTACTCCATCTATTATTGCCTCTATCTGGGCCCCGTTTATCTACGCCTGCGATTGCTACCGCTAGCATATCAGCCTTTTTACGCATCTTGCGCTCCTCCTCTTTCTTACTTTCTGTATCCCTGTTCATATAGACCTTATTTGCTACCTCCATTAGTTGGGTGATGGACATACCTGCAAACCCTTCTAACTTTTGTAGCTTGCGCTTAATATCTCCGTAAGCTTGGCTGACAAAGGCGGAGTTAACCATTCGGGAATTGTCTGCGTCTTCCGGATTAAAGGGGGTGTACAAGCGGTACGCCTCCAATAATCGGTCATAAAAGACACTGGGCGCTTCATCGCTTTTCTGAATCACCTCAACTGTCTTCGACATGTTAATGGCTTTCTTTCCTCCTGCTTTCATGCCAGCAATTATAGCGTCTCTATAGGCTCTGAGTTGAACCATATCAGCACCATTTACGTTCCAATCGGGATCGGTATTGGGATAGTGTGTTGCGGCCCATGCTGCTGGATTAGCTTGGTTCAAAGCACGGGCTCTATCTTCTAATGCTTTAATGGCTGCTTGATTTATTCTTGTCCTTTCCTCATTGTTAAATAAAGTCATTAGTAACTGCTGGCAATCAGCCCATGTCGGATTATGCGTCTGTACTATTGAGGTGAACAGATCAGTCATGGCTTGTGGTTTCTCAGTATACGAGGAATTATGGGTCTTCCAGTTTAAAAGGTCGGTAGTGGTAAATGGGACATATACGAAGACTGGGTCAGCGTGTGCCATTTGACCTGCGGCATCGATATAAGCTGACCCGGGATTTAGGCGAAGAGGCATCTGATAGTGCTTTAATTGTTGGGCACCAGTCAACTGTCGGGTTTGGATGGGGCTACGTAGGGAGGCGTCAGTCATGGGTTCCGGTCGGGGAGAGATAGGGTATGGGGATGTGGGAGGTTGGTTTTGGGAAAAGGTCGTAAATAGAACACTTCGAGCCGAGCTAGATGAAGCTTGACCGGAAGTCTGAAGTGGCGCCAAATCAGGATATTCGTTTCTAATGGGGGTGGGTTCTGGTTCCGGAAGGGGAGATTTAGTACGAGGGGGGGTGGATCCTGTACTGGAGGAGGAAGCGGAAGTGGATGAGGGTAATGAGGGGAGGGGTGCAGGGCTTCCTGCGTTTGCGTCACTTCCTCTTAACGGAAAGTAAGGGGGCGGCAAAGGGATCTCGGACTCAGGGGGCGTGTCCAAAATGGGCCTAACACCAGTCCTAGTGGACGAACAAGTCCTAGCTACCATGAGGCGACACTGCTCCTCGTGGCATGTCTGGAGCCATTTTGGCGAGTCATTTACGGCCTGTCTCCAACAGTCAATATAAGGAAACTGGCCGTAAAGTTCAGGCCTACCTGATACAGCCACGTGTAAGCGCTGTACCAGAGTTGGATCCAAACTGCCACGTGGCGGCCATGCCGCAACCAAAGTAGGCCACTCCCTAGTGCACAAAGTAACTAAACGCACAGAAGACATCTTAACCCCAAAATCACAAACCTTGAATCCCTTTTTAAAATTCTTAACCATACATCCTAAGGGATCCGGAATCGTTGACTGCGACGCACCCATATTTAACAATGGAACGTCGTCGACAACGATTACTATACACGCGTACTATTCAACAGTCACACCCGTTTCCTTTGGCAACAGCACCACGTGGTACGGTTACCAAGTGAAACGTACACAATAACACAATAAACACTCAGGGAATTCCCGTACACACACAGCTGCTACACCAGTCACTATATAATCAATATTATGCCCTTTGGCGTAACTATACAGTCACCCACGCTATAATTCTCTATATACGAATTACCCGTCTATAACACACCCCAGTAACATCGTCTTTTACAAATAGCGGTTACAGTACGGTTAGCATAGGTCAAAGTACAAGTTAAGGTCACAATACAATTATTAGTGGTTATGGTGTTAAAACATGCAATTGACGACAATGATTAGTACTTATTATACAATGTCAGTAAATATACAGGGTTATGGTACCGTGCACTATAATACAGCAACACACTATTAACACTCTCGCTAGACGGCTGAGCTCGCGCTATCTAACAAGATATACACTTTACTAAAACAATCGTTAACACATTTACAATTCCCAACTAAACTATTGGCCAGTACCTTGAATGGACTACCTAAAACTATATACACCCGTTTTGGTTAGCCACACTGCCCAATCACCACATATATATAGCGAGCTAGAGAACCGAATTTACACAGGCGCCTCTTAGTCGTACTATCAAAAGTCTAGTGGGTTCCAAATTTACACGCCTTCCCACTTAGCCCAGATAGGATGAGAACTAGCGAACCGAATTTACACAGGCGCCGCTTAGTCTCCCGGTCCCTCCGACCTAGCGAACGTAATATACACCCTAGAACGCTAGTCTAGACAAGACACCGGTGTCCGGCTAGGGCTTATTTTACACCAGAGCGCCCTGCCTGACTAACCAAATCAAACGGTCTGACTAAAGAGCGTTCGATCGAGCGGTGCGCCTTCGCTCCTTCCCTCCGACAGAGGGGGCAGATACAGATTCAAAAACCCCTTTGGGCCTACCGCACAATCGGTATACCCCTAGCGGGTCCTGCCGTCTAAAACAGCAGTTGTCTTACCTCCTCGTTCCTGAACCTGAGTTCACACTCATCGACGGGGACACCCCAGCACTTCTCACGTAGAGGCCGATGATCTCCTGGACAACAGACCAGTGGCGCCGAGACGAAGGGAGGTCCACGCAGAAGTTCAGGGGTGCAGCCGTAGAGAACGTGGGCAAAGATAGACCGTCTCACGCCTCTGCCTCTCAGCTACCGTTGAACGATGAGCTTCCCGGCCAATGCACCAAATGATACCGGAGAAACTGACGGAAGCCAAGCACAGAGAGATGGACACAGGTTTCTTCAGGAAGGAAGAGATTCTTTATTGGATCACCGATCGGGACTCAGAGGGACTAGCGTCACCAAAATACAGCAAATTCTGAGCCCCGGACAATAGTGCAGGCTCCTTATATAGGCATATAACTCCTCCCATATTAAGCTCCACCCGCACATTCTCTTAACCAATCAATACAAATAAGAATTAACTT
The DNA here is from genome assembly GCF_036172605.1 of Pelobates fuscus. Lineage (NCBI taxonomy): Eukaryota > Metazoa > Chordata > Amphibia > Anura > Pelobatidae > Pelobates > Pelobates fuscus. The sequence goes on from NC_086321.1 coordinate 326,434,838, forward strand.
CCTGTTTGACCGCATGGCTTGTCCAGCACAATGGAGGAGGGGGAATACTATATCCTGTATTCTTGCACATGCTCCGTACACTACTGATCGTATCTTGCCTCGTGCAACCAACTGATCGATACGTCAGCATATGCACGTACACATGCCACGTGGTAATCTCGGCCTACTAAATTTATTTTTACCGAGATTCCACCACAGTTTGAGTAGGTAGTCTCCACCTGCCCATATGGCGCCTGTCATGTCACTTATGCTACATGTTCCACTATAATTTAATGCTTTCCCTTTAAGTGCACAGGTTCATATTGTAAATATTTTTCACGGTTTTGCTTATAATATTTTGTACAAAACATGTGCAATTAAAGAAATAACTCAAAATAGATTCACTTTCAAGTCTTGATTTAATTTTTGGAAGTTATAAGACATATTGCAGCGGATTTTGGTTTGTAGCTAATCCTCTGCGAAATGTGGCATGCTGAGACTATAATTTTAATAGCTGTTGCATTATCCAAAACAGCAGCACAAATGTATACATATCTGTAGTAAGTAAACTTCCTAGGGTATTCAATAAAACTATTTAGTCTCTTTTCATTTAAACATTTTATCACAAACATCTACCAAAACTGCGGGTTATATTTAATTTTTGTGTTTTTCATACTTGTTTCATTACCATACATATTGAATTTTAATGGTGCATTTCACAGGCTTCATACATCCCAGTACCGTAAGGACCTTGGATTTGTATTCTGCTTTTCTAAGTAAAACAATAAGCCACATGTAGACCTTTGCAATATCTTTTTAGAGGCTCTCAGTTTGACATGCCTCTGTGCTAGCCTTCCAAAGACACAATTTGTTGAAGTGACACAATCTAGTGTCACCATACTGACCAGTGTGAAACTTTGATGCTATTTCTAAATCTTTCAAAGCCTTTCCCTATATGACCTTTACCCTTGCTTACCCTAGTTCAGGGGTAGGCAACCTACGGCACTAGTGCCATGCACGGCACTCGAGGTGCCTTTGCACGGCACTCAAGGCTGCTAGAGCCAAACAGGCTCTGGCCTATCAGGAGTCCCAGTAAAACTTCAGATATCTGCTAATACGAAGAGGTTTATGCACTGCAGCAATTTATGCACTGCAGCATGTAGAGGAAGTGATCTCAGAGCACTTTATTCCAGCACTTGTGAATGGGAATCCACACAGTAGTAGAGCAGCTCGCAGTTGTTGTTGCAGCTCCTGTCCTTGACCTGTACCTGGCCGGCCTGGTCCCCACTGGAACCCAGGGAAGCCACCCAGACTGCTAGATATACACAGAAATGCAGAATAACCCTCCCCTCATACAAATAATACGGACAGCCCACACACAAACATTCACACAAACCGCACAAACATACACACAATCCGCACAAACGCAACACCACTAACAATCCACATACATGCACACAACCCCACATGCAGCCTCTCACATGCTATACCCCAAACAGCCCCACACATACACACACTACCAAACACACAATGTGACATATCCATCCACACACACACAATTCCACAAGCTGCCCCCACACACAGTCCACATTCATATGTATCATACATGATACCACAATCTACTCATGAACATATACAATATAATAGCTCATATACGCACAAATACAACGATACAAAGCAATTACAGTATAAATAACACAAGCAGAATACAGCAGCATACACACCTCAATTAAAAAAAAAAATAGGACCGGCACGCTCTGGGACATCACAATCCTATATCGGCACAGTGCTGCTAAAAGGTTGCCTACCCCTGCCTAGTTAATCTTAGCTAATCCAAGGCTAACCCTAACAATAGCTAACTGTTAATCCAATCCTAAAATTAGCTAACCCAAACCCTTGCTAGAACTAACCTTAGCTAACCATAACTAACCATAACTGAGCATGACTATCTCTATCCTTAACTAACCTAGCTAGGCTTAACTAACCTTGTTTAGACTAACCGTCCTTAACACTAGCTAACGCTAACTAACTAACTAACCTTTAAGGGACAGTATAGTCACTAGAACAACTTCAGCTTAATGTAGTTGTTCCGTTGTCTATAGCTTATCCCTGCAGGCATTTTTTTAATTGAAAGAATTCCTAGTAACAAATTACTGCCCAGGAACACATCTAGTGGCAGTGGTGTAAGAGGGTGTACACATATAGTATTAGAAATACACTTTTGCATTCCGGACACTTTAACAATGTATTATTTGGTAGAGTAAGTACTGTGAGAGTAAATTGCAGTGATTGCATTGTCTTAGGTGATAGCTGAGGCATGTTATCACTGAGATTGGCTCCTGTAGAGATCAGACAACCTGGGGGCAATCAAGCAATATTTCTGGAGTTCCTCATTGTGAAGCAGTGAGGCTAAAGCCCAGTATCTGCTGATCTTGGCTTATATTGGGTGAAGAGACTTCCTGCAGCATGGTCTGCCTGCTGAAAGGTTTAGGAACACTGTGGCAGCTTCAAGCTATTGCTGAACGTCTCATGCTTGGAACAGCCAGCAGTGGCGTACATGCTACAGTCAGTACCTACCAGGATCTACACTTTCCACAAATGATTGGATGCCTTGGTCTGTTGGTGGACTATCACACTAGTGAAGAGTGCAGCTATAGTCTTGCTGATCTCGATTGGCAGGGATGGGGAGATAGGGGGGCGGTTAAATTTACTTGAGCTAAATTTCTACTTTATATTCTCCAAAACACAAAACAACTCTCTACATATCTCAATCAGAACTTTGAGCAGCCCTTCTTGGACATTGAAAATCGAGAAAGACAAGACACTCAGCCACGATGATTCTCATCTTGCAGCTCCTCTAAGGAAACCCCCAGGGTCGGAAAAGATCCTGACATGGTCTCCATGCATGTCCCAAAGCCAGTTGCCCAGCTCCAATCAAAGTGTCTGGGCTGGCAAAGCATGCTTCACTCTCTATCACAGTGAATGTATGTATAAAAATGGCAATAGATGCTGGCAACATACTACAATACTGTTTTAACTGGGAAACCCATTAGCTGATCTAGAAGGGGGGGCTCTGAGGGGGATTGCTTTGTTTAAGTTATGTATTGTTCGTGTGTGCCCAGGTGTCTCTTGTTTCTCCTCTCCTCCCTCCCTGTACTCGTGAGTTTGTTAGGTACATGTACCATGGCCTCCATAGTTCTGCGTGTTTAGTGCGTCTCCCCTGTAAGTCTGCGTTCTTTGCCTCCGCTGTGTGAATTTCTTCAACTTTTTGTTGCCATTGCGCAATTGTGGGTGGTTGTGTGCTTTTCCACAGCGTTGGAATTAGGGCTTTAGCCGCATTGAGTAGATGTCTCATAATGAATCTCTTGTATTGTGCAACTGATTGGTCCGTGAAGTGGAGTAGTGCGGTTTCTATGCTAAGTTATGGTATGTCGTCCAAGATCTCGTTCAGTTCTTGTCAGATTTGGTCCCAGTACGGTTGTATTTTAGTGCAGTCCCACCAGATGTGTCGTACTGTTCCCGTGTGGGCTTCACATCTCCAGCATGTGTCAGGGGTCCCTGGGAATATCCTGTGTAGTAACACGGGTGTGCGGTACCAGTGGGAGAGCAGTTTAAAATTGGCCTCCTGGTATTTTGAGCTGATTGAACTCTTATGTTGTAGTATGAGGTCTTCCCATTGTCTCTTATACGCTATGTTTCTGACCCGGTCGCCTATCAGTATTCTCTGGTATAGTATGGAAACTCTCCCATCTGCTTGGGGTGTGTCAACGCACAGGCTTTCGAACCATGAGAGGGGGGGTTTCGGTCCCGGTCCATTCTTGTAGGTTCTTTAATCCTGCGTTGTTCAGCGCCTCTTTCAGAGGGAGATATCCTTCTCCATTCGCCTCTGAGAGCTGTGTTGTGTGTCAGTGGGATCAATGGGCTTGGTTGTGGGTATATATAGGATTCTTTTCTCACTGTAGCCCATGTTTTTAGTGTTTGTGTTATGGGTGAGGTCCTACTCATATTTGGTATTTTTCCTCGAGCTTGGTGCCACACTAGTGAGTGGAGGGTACCGTTCATGCTTTCCCTGCAGATCTTTTGTGGTTCGGGGCTGTGTGCTAGTCCCTTATCCGCTGTACAACAGCTGCGTGGTAGTATTTTCATAGGTCGGGCAGTGCTAGTGCAGTGCTAGTCCGCCCCATAGTTTGTCGTAGCTGAGTCTCGCCTTGCACCCTTTCCAGACATAACTGCCGATCGCTGATTTTATTGTCGCAAAGAAGTCTGGTGGTATATGCCATGGTATGGTGTTGAAATAGTACAGGAGTCTTGGTAATATATTCATCTTCACCACCGCTATTCGTCCCTGCCAGGAGATGTAGTCATGATTGCACGATTTCAAATCTCTTTGAATTTGTTGAAGGAGCGGGGTGTAATTCCTTGTGTATATTTCTGTTGGTCTGCGTGGGATCCATATTCTAAGGTATTTCATCTGATCTTCGCAGCATGTGAAGGGGAAGTTCCGTTTGATCTGGTCGCATTCTGGTGTCGGGGTCGAAACTAGTAGTATTTTGCATTTCGTAAGGTTTAATTTGAGCCCTGATGCTTGGCCATAGGTTTCGAACTCCTCCATTAATGCGGGTAGTGTATGCGTTGGGTTGGTAAGGTGAGGGTTTATGCCTGGTTAGGGTTAATCCTTGTTTAGGGTTTGGGATAGTATAGGGTTGAGGTTAGGGATATGGTTATGCTAGGTATTTGTTTAGCGTAAGTGTAAGCATGCATTAGGGATATGGTTGGTATAACGTTTGGGGATGTGGGTGGGGTTGTTGGTATGGGGTTAGTGTTAACTATCATAAAATGTATTTAGATCCTAATCATATAACGCATTTAACAATCAGAACTGTCATGTGAATCTATTTTCAGTTCCTTTTCTTTAGTTGCACTCGATGTTTAAATTATATGCATTTTTCAGTAATTTTCCCATTTTAACATGTTATTCACACTTAATGTTGTGCTAGGTATACATATAGCATAGTCAAAGAAAGCAATTTCTGTCCTTTAAAAACAATATATAATATGTATGGGAACATTTAAAGTGACACTATAGTCGCTGATACCGGAGAAACTGACGGAAGCCAAGCACAGAGAGATGGACACAGGTTTCTTCAGGAAGGAAGAGATTCTTTATTCGATTCACCGACAGGGACTAATGTCACCAAAAAACAGCAAAGTCTGAGCCCTGATCATACAGTGTAGGTCCCTTATATAGGCATGTAGCTCCTCCCATAATCAGTTCAACCTACACATACTCTTACCCAATCAACCGAACAAAGACTAACTTTCCTGTTTGACCACATGGCTTGCCCAGCACAATGGAGGAGGGGAAATACTCGTATATCCTGTATTCCTGCACTTGCTCAGTACACTGTTGATTGTATCTTAGCTACGTGTAACTGACTAACTGATACACCAACATATGCAAGTGCACATACCACGTGGCAATCTTGTCCTAGTAAATTTATTTTTACCGAGATTCCACCACAGTCACCAGAACAACTACATCTATTTGCATTTGTTTTGGTGAGTATAATCATTCCCTTCAGGCTTTTAGAGAAAATGCAGTGTTTGCATTACACCTAGTGATAACTCCACTGGCCACTCCTCAGATGGCCACTAGAGGTGCTTCCTGGGGCAGTGCTGCACACTATGTGGTACTGTCATTCAGTGTCTCCACCCTCTTCATGCAGACATTGAACTTTCCTCATAGAGATGCATTGATTCAATACATCTCTATGAGGAGATGGTGATTGGCCAGGGCTGTGTTTGACTTGTGCTGGTTCTGCCCTGATCTGCCTCCTTGACAGTCTTAACCAATCCAATGGCTAAGCATTATGATTGGATCAGACCACCACTTCTGATGATGTCAACATACAGCAGGCAGTTTCAGAGGCAGACTGGGGCAGAGCCAGCATCTGCAGACTTGAATACTATTAAGATTTTACTATATTTAGGGAGGCAAATGGGGGCCAGGGGAGCTAGATGGTGGTTTTAACACTATGAATCAGGAATACATGTTTGTGTTGCTGACCCTATAGTGCTACTTTAAATTAGGGTAGAACAAACACATAGCACGAGTTCTAGGTTTTGCTTTGATTCAGACAATTTTCTCCACTCTTAAGGGTTGTAAAACTGTACATGGAGGATATTATTTTACTCAAGAAACAGAAATATGGGTGTTTTATTGCAATAAAACATCTAAGTATTAAGTATGATAATAAAAACTAAATATATATATATGAACACTAAATTTGTCTAGGTTTGTGACTAACTGGCTACTAAAAAAGACTGGACATACTCATTTTGGAATACCCTGGGTTGTTTACTTTTGTAAATGGTATGTCATCATGGGGTTAACTGTATTTTCTAGAATTTCATACTGCCTCACATGCAACAGGCCCCGAAATCAGTTTTTCAAATCTACATGTATAAAGATTGAAATGGGCAGGCCCAATAATTGAACCCCCCCTCTCCTCGATCCTCTTCAATCTCGCTTTTGCCTCCCCCCCCCCCACTCTACTGAGACTGCTCTTATTAAAGTTACAAATTACCTAATCACAGCCAAATACAAAGGCCACTACTCCATACTAATTCTTCTTGACTTCTCTGCTGCCTTTGGCACTGTTGATCATGGCCTCCTTCTCCTCTACAATCGCTTGGTCTCTGTGACACAGCCCTCTCATGGTTCTCCTCCTATTTCTCCCAAAGCTCCTTTAGTGTCTCTTTTTCCAACAGCATCTCCTCTCCTCGTCCTGTCTCAGTCGGAGTCCCTCAAGGTTCAGTTCTTGGTCCCTTTTTGTTCTCTCTCTATACCGCCTTTCTTGGCAAACGTATTAATTAATTTGGATTCCGCTACCACCTGTACACTGAGGACACCCAGCTATATCTCTCCTCCCCTGACCTCACCCTGCTGTCCTACAACGTGTCACCAATTGCCTTTCTTCTAGCTCTGATTGATGTCCTCCCGCTTTCTGAAGCTCAATCTCTCTAAAACTGAGTTTCTTATTTTTCTTTCTCATAACACCCATCCTCCTCCTTCACTCTCCATGCAGGTTGACGGTACCTGCCTCACCCCATCCTTTCAAGCTTGCTGTCTTGGTGTCTCTTTTGATCCTGGCCTCACCTTTGCGCCTCATGTCCAGTCTGTTGCTAAAACCTGTCGATTCCCACTTAAAAACATTGCTGCATATGCCCCTTTCTTACACAAGATGCTGCCAAGGAGCTTGTTCACACTCTAGTAATCTCTTGCATCGATTACTGTAATTCTCTCTTAATTGGTCTCCTCAGAATCTGTACTGCCCCCCTACAATCTGTGGTGAATGCTGCTGCCGGGCTGATCTTTCTCTCCTGTCACTCCTGTCACACCTCACCCCTCTTTCGATCCTTACACTGGCTTCCTGTCCCCTACATGTGTCAATTTAAAATACTAACCCTTACCTATAAAGCTTTAACCAACTCTAGCCCCTCTTACATTTCGTCACTGATTCATAGGTATGCCCCCTCTCGGTCTCTCCGCTCTACTGGTGATCTTCTCCTGTCTGCTGCTCGCACCCTTACTGCAAATTCATGCCTGCAAGACTTCTCACGGGTTGCTTCTTTTACTTTGAAACAGCCTGCCTAGCCCTGTCAGACTCCCTCCTAGTCTTTAATCCTTTAAGAAGTCCCTCAAAACTCATCTTTTCAGAAATGATTATAGCCTCCAAGAGTAACTTCTATCTCTCAAACCTTCCTCTCATTCTCTCCTATAGGGCCACACTCCACTCTTACCTCCAGTTCTTCTACTTTTCCACCATGTCCATTTGTTGTCTCCAGTGGTGTATCCTAGTTTTGTGCTGCCCTAGGCAGGACAAAACTCAGGCGCCTTCCTCCTCCTCCCCCACTGCGCCACCCCCACCCAACTCTTCCCCCCGTCCCGCCTTCTAAATACACACACACATTCAATGACAGATACGCATACACAAGCTAACAGAAACACACACTCGCTAACAGAACCACACACACACTCACTAACAGACACACACACACTCACTAGCAGACACACACACACACTCACTAGCAGACACACACACTCACACTAACAGGCAAACACACACACAGTCAGACACACACAGTCAGAAACACACACACACACTAACAGACACACACACCTCGCGGCTAAAACATCCCTGGCTGTCTCTCTCAATACCCTTCCTATTGTGTTTTTATTCCCCTGCCTCCTCTAGACTGTAAGCTTGTTTGAGCAGGGTCCTCAACTACCTATTGTTCCTGTTAAATATTGTTATTGTCTCATTTGGTAAATTCCCCTTTTATTGTAAATCGCGGTGGAATAAGCTGACGCTATATAAATACCAATAATAATACAGTAAAAATGTTTGTCATATACAATAGTAACATTGATGGCATTTCAATTTTACTGTTACATGTTAAATCTATTCTTTCTTAAGCTCTCTTTCAGGAACAAAATTTGCCTGTTTGAATTCACCAGTTTTAATTCGCCTTTGTGAATGCAGTTCGTCTTTGTGAATGAAATTCACCGAAAACTTTTGAATTTTGCCCCGAATGTAATGCACCATCGAATCTAATACGCCTTCAAATTTTCAAAACTTTATTTTCAAAAAAAGGTGTGCATTAGATTCAGATAAATACAGTGTATAATGTAACTTTCAAATGTTGATAAAATACAACTGTAAAAATGAAAGTCATAGCTCACATGATCAAGCAGCCATTTTTGCTTTGGAAATCAGTTTTGCACATTATTCAAAAATCTTCTCCTGCAAATTGAGAAACGTGATGTGTGATGCATGTTCTGAACTAGTTTCAAATCTGTTCAAGAAAAGTTGAACCATGAAGTCATATTGATTTCACTGAAACCAGTGGGTTGAATGAAGCAGAATTGTGCAGTTGTGTTTGGATAGGTCCAGATTCTTTCAGTAGATGGTATTCAGTTGCATACATTTGCAGTTATACCATCTCCCTGATACATGTAATGCAATGCATTTTACTTATGATTTCTTAACAGCATGAGTGCAAAAGGCATTATGATGGTCTCTATTCCACAGTGTACATGACACCCCTTGTGTAGAACTGAAGATTTATTGGTATCTTGGGCTTCTATCCCTTTTTCTGCCTGTCTATCTAATGAAAAGCGTATTTAATAAAATGAGTCGCAGAGCAGGTTGTCTGGCTGTGTGTGTGTATAGCAGAGCAGGGTGTCTGGCTGTGTGAGTGTGTATAGCATAGTAGGGTGTCTGGCTGTGTGAGTGTGTATAGCATAGTAGGGTGTCTGGCTGTGTGCGTGTGTATAGCATAGTAGGGTGTCTGGCTGTGTGCGTGTGTATAGCAGAGCAGGGTGTCTGGCTGTGTGAGTGTGTATAGCAGAGCAGGGTGTCTGGCTGTGTGAGTGTGTATAGCAGAGCAGGGTGTCTGGCTGTGTGCGTGTGTATAGCATAGTAGGGTGTCTGGCTGTGTGCGTGTGTATAGCAGAGCAGGGTGTCTGGCTGTGTGAGTGTGTATAGCAGAGCAGGGTGTCTGGCTGTGTGAGTGTGTATAGCAGAGCAGGGTGTCTGGCTGTGTGAGTGTATATAGCAGAGTAGGGTGTCTGGCTGTGTGCGTGTGTATAGCAGAGCAGGGTGTCTGGCTGTGTGAGTGTGTATAGCATAGTAGGGTGTCTGGCTGTGTGAGTGTATATAGCAGAGTAGGGTGTCTGGCTGTGTGCATGTGTATAGCAGAGCAGGGTGTCTGGCTGTGTGAGTGTTTATAGCGGGGGGTGGCGGGGGAGGGGTGGACAACCCAGGTAGGGGGGGGGGTGGGACAAACTCAGCCAGGTAGGCAAGTTAAAAGTAAAAACCTCTGTTCTAAAACTATTTTGAAAAAAAACAATAAAAATGATACATTGGAAAAAAAGTGATTTTCCCAAGATGTCTGCCTACTTATATAGCCCAGCCCATTACCCTCAATTAACCAATCCCACTAGCATCCTCCTATGCCCACCTCCTAACCCCTTTCAAGGCCCCTTTCCACTAAGCTGTGCTTTTGTTACTTGGGGCTACAGTCCCTGCAGACTTTTTTAATACAACATTGCCTTTTTAGAGCCATTTTGATGTGCATGCACAATAGGCTCACAATGCTTTCCTATGGAAAGTTTGACGATCTCAGCCACATAGTGGAAGAAAGCAGGAGGCCTAAATAGTTATTTTACTAATATAGTGTCAATAATACATGTTTGTGTTTCTGACACTGTAGTGTTCCTTTAAATGTACTTCAGGTGCATTTATGAAATACAGGGCATTTAAGGTCAATACACGCAATTTAGCAGTGCTTGGTGTACAGGCAGCCTTAGTTGGCACTGCAGTCACACATGCACTTCAAGATGATAATTTTGTCATAGACACTCCCATCTGTTTGCCCTGTTAACCCTTCTGGTTTCAGATGCAGAGCAGTGTATTTAGCTTTGAGAGTTATATGAGGCAGCTTCAGAGCACCGTGGCGTGGCAGTGTCAGAGTGCATGTCATCTGCAGAGAAAGGTGTCTGATAGAGTGTGAGTCCATGTGTAGAATATTGAATGACTGTATGCGTATAAATGTGCGACTGCAGAGCAGGAGGTCTGGTAGTGTGAGTACATGTGTAGAATAGAATGTGACTGCATTGCGTGCGTATACAAATTAAACTAAAGAGCAGGGGGTCCGGTACTGTGAGTGTATATGTGGAGCTTCAATTTAGTTTTAGTCATTTAGTCTTTTGAATAAAAAAACATTTTAGTTTTAGTCGTATTTTAGTCATCTGAATTGTTTTAGTTTTAGTCTAGTTTTAGTCAACTAAATCTCCAGTAGATTTTAGTTGACTAAGTCTACTGGAGGTTTTATTCGACATGATTAAATTGGAATGGGTTTAGTTAAAGCCTCTATCTGTCTCTTTTGCCTCTTCTCCTGCCCCTCTGTGTCTCTTTGTGTCATCCCAGCCCCTCTAGGTGTCTCTCTCCCAAGCCCTGTTCTGGGAGTGTAGGGCCCCCTAGTGGGCCTGAAACTTAATTAATGGGGTCTTCTGGGAATGGAGTTTAGGCAGTAAAATGCTGCAGTATGATGGGAGGGGCCTCTCCTTACCTTTTAAGAGGCTCCTCTTTTTCCTGTCACTCCTTTTGGTTCCTGCTGTCTCCTGAAGTTCCCTCCCTCCCCATTGTTATCTGTGTATTTGTTCTCCTGGGCGGGGCGCTGAATTAGTTCCCCCTCTGGGCGGATTAACTTAGCTATGTGCTGGCAGCGGGACCTGTTTAGTCGAACTGGCTGTTAAATTTAGTCCCCCCCCCCCCCCCCCCCTCGGATACTTTCGGTTATGATGGCCAGAAGGTTGCTTGGCCCTCCTGGGTTGGAGGTTCCGGTACCCTCTATCGCGAGAGGGTGCGGCTCTAGGGCGTGGTGCAGAGAGAGAGGGCGGGAGTGACGGTGGCAAGGAGACTTGGCTTTTCCTTATGCCTCTGCTTGGGCGGATGCAACGGGTGCTCCGCTGCAGGATTAGGTGAGCCGCATCCTCAGTGCCGCCACCTTAGCTAGAATTGGTTACTAGTTATATATATTATGGCACTTCTGTTTGCATGTTTTTTTCTGCCATGATGCCATACTGATGTATCCAATAAATGCGTCCAGCAATGGCTTTACCTCCCAACATGGTGTCTGTGTTATTTATTTCAAGGGGAGTGTTAGGTTAGGGAGGGTATTATAGGGTAAAGTATTTATCTAAAATGAAGGAACATAGGAGATTACCCATTATGTATCTTTTGCCACTTCCACAGCTCGTAGTGAATAAACATGCAAGTATTTTCATGTGGTGATGTCTTTCAGAAGAGGGCCTGTCTGGGAAAGTGGGGGGATCCTACCCACAAAGGGGTTGTGCAAGTCTGGCAAGCATGGAAGCCAATCTGACAACCTTTGCACTGGTCAGCCTTAATCACAACTGCAAATGGTCAGCTCATACAGACTGCATAGTGCAAGCATCTAATAACGTGTTTGCACTGCATTTTCTGCTCATTTGGTCTATGGTGTCACCAGAAGCAAAATACAGAGACCAAAATTGGTGCAGCAACCTGATTTCAGGAATGTCCTGCTCACAGAGACATAGTTGGAAGATTTTGAATGAAGTACAGAGCCAAAGAGAAAGTACTGTATTGAAACTAACTTTGGGTGGTGAATGGCAATTTCATATTACGTGTAAATGACTTTACAGGGAGATGTATGGCCATATTTGTTTTGTATATTAATGGGCTTGGGGTGGATACATAGTCACCTTGTTTTGTTGCAAGTGAGTTGGGTGGTTAAAAGGCCATATATAAAGGGCCATGGGGGTGTAAGCGACAAGACACCACGTTTACACGTGATGCATTAACAAAAATAGTATGTTCACACATACAAAAAGCACATTTATGCACGCATCCAATGCATCCATTCACACATTCTTCTATAACATATTTTGGTCTTGCATTCAAATGATAAATACAGGCTTCTACACACCACACAGACAAATCTACTCACAGCACACATACACTGGTATACCACAGTCGTGTATAGATATTTACGTGTACGTGTGCGCTTAAACACCTGAAATATTCACAGTGTATCTCCCTATGCAGGCACCAGTTAAATGTTGCATTTGCACACTATGCATTTAAATACACATGTAAATTGTCACACTACACACATCACACTACACACAGAAATACAATTCACAAACTACACACGCAGTAATGTACACTAGCATTTACACCACAACCCAAATGCAAACATAGAAAATAAAACTACACTATGAATATTTATAGGCGCTCATATATGCCTTTAATGCACAAGGAGACGGTTTCAAATATGCCTTTTTGTCCATTTTATTTACGCACTTGGAAGGGCTTTATAAATGCGCACACATCCAGTTTACATATAAACGAGAGGGGATTTATAAATGGCTGTATAGTTTATAGATGCACGGGAGATGGTTTTTCACATGCCTGAATTGCCTCCTTTTACGTGCGCACCAAAATGGTCTTCTTTTTGACTGCAGTGTCAGGTTTATATATGCACAACTAGATGGCTCTGAAACATAGGGGGTAGGGTTGTTTGAAGATCATCTGAGAATTCTAACATAGGAAGGGAGAGCAGACATTCTGAGAGACCGGTGACAGAGAGACAGTGAGGGGAAAAAAGAGACAGTGAAAAAAGGGAGAGTATCAAGGGCAGACTAAAAGAGAGTGTGACTAATAGAAGAGGATTGCATGAAGTTAAGTGTTATATAGAGGAGAAGAAGTGAATGCCAGAATGGAGAGTGTTATACAAAGGACAAGAAGAGAGTGACAATGGGGAAAGGGACAAGAGTAGAAAAAAAGACAGACCATTAAAGTGAGGGAGATACATTGTGTAACCATGAAAGTGAGTACTGACGCTGATTCTGAGAGACAGACACCGAGACTAGGAGAAAGGGGGAATCTGGAGAGATTACCAGTATAAGAAAGAGAGACTGCTGATCAGAGAAACTGTGATGTAATCGAAGGCAGCAACAGCGGAAAATATAATACATTATTAAATACATATACTTATGTCATTATTATTACTAAGGAAAGGGACAGGAGTTTGGTGATATAGAATATGTGTGATTGAAAACAATATTAGCATACAATTGATTTGAGCTGCATAGCTAGCATATAGCTAGCATGTAAACCTATAATAGCATAGCTACGCTGTGTATGCATAAAAATTTAAATTATATAAATGTACACAATTTTAACTATAAAAAGTGTATATATACTGTAGAACTGTAGAGCACGTCCCACCTCCATGACGTGTACAGAACAGCAAAAACATATTTAATACATTTATATATTTTGACAACAATTTTAACTGTGTTGGACTTTGCCATCTCTATCCAGCATCTTACTGGATAAGTTTATCAAGGCTAGATTTACCAGAATACAGGCAGGTGCCTACATGAAATTTTTAAATAGAGGCACATGCATTGACATTAACAGTTAGTATTTGCTGGTAATATATTGGGTTTAGTGAGTAAGGATAGACTCTCCATCCATAATGCTTTGATTGCTCTTAGTTTGTGAACCTACGAAGCCTTGCACGGTATTCTGGTATCGACTAAATGAAGGCCGCACAGTTTGCGATGAAACGGATGACAAAATTCACATAAACGGATATTGAAACGTGAGGCTTTTCTAATGATCGTTTCGTTCCACTTATAAACATAGTCCGTTGGCCTCCGAAAACCACTGTGTCTGAAAGGCCAACTGCATGCCATGGTTTCCATTTACTAATGCCTATTAGGCTGTGTGAGCTTGGAAGCAATCAAAACAGTCTTATACATACATTTACATACTGTAAACATCCGTAGATGGTGGTAATATTGCAAAAATTGTTTGAATATATTGGCTGGGTTCCACTCACTTATCCAGTGTATATTTATATTAATATTAATGGTTGCATTGTCAAATACCTCCCTCGTTTTTTCTTTTAATAATGCATAAAATGAATTTATTTCATAATGGCGGGGTGATGGGTGAGCACAAAATAAAGACACCTAAAGTGTTTTGTGTCCTGTGGCTTCTTTAGCGATGCTGCATTTCTGTCTACAATAACCACGACTAGCAGCCTCCCTTACTGCCTCTGGGTGGGGGGAGTCAATAGGAGACGGAAAACAATAAGGAAAAGCACTCAAGAGAGTTTCAACGTGTATGCTTGATTAGGTATTTCTTTCCAGAAGGACGGCTTTAACTGTAAGCCCAGATTGCTAATGTAATTGATGTTAAGGAGCAGTCAAAACTGTATACTCGGTGTAACAATAAATGCACGTATGTGTATATATGTATTATAAATGCATAAGTGCATCAATATAATCTAAATACGTTTAATGCATATAAATATATCCTTACAGGCTAGCTGCATGCACGCACAAACTGCATGCATGCATTTAAACACAAATAAATAGAGAAATACATGTATATATGCAGACAATACATAGATGATTTCACACACAGCACAAAGACATTCACACACATACAGAGAAACGTATTAACAAAGGACAGGAAGAGAATACATTTGTATAATTATAATACATATATTGTATGAATGCAGTATTGCTGATAAATTCTATAGGCTTGCTGACACACTGTCAAGGGATTTAGTTGGTTTGGAATTAACAGATATTAAGACTTATTATTTTAACAGCGTCCCCTCTTAGAATTATTCCCAAAATTCACATTAATATCCTCCCATGTCATCTCTTGTCTCATGTCAATACCATCTCCAGCAACCCGTCCCCTTCACCAGTCTTAGTAATCAAATGATTTAATAACTTTTAGAAACTTTTACAATTACCGTATATACTCGAGTATAAGCCGAGTTTTTCAGCCCATTTTTTGGGCTGAAAAACCCCAACTCGGCTTATACTCGAGTCAAGGTCTGTATTATGGCAATTTGCATTGCCATAATACAGACTGGGGGGAGAGGGGGGCTGGCAGAGCTGTAACTTACCTGTTCTGCAGCTCCTGTCAGCTCTCTCCTCCTCTGCGCCGTCCGGTCAGCACCTCGGTCAGCTCCCAGTGTAAGTCTCTCGCGAGACTTACAGTGTAAGCTGACAGAAGAGCAGAACGGACGGCGCAGAGGAGGAGAGAGCTGACAGGAGCTGCAGGAAAGGTAAGTTACAGCTCTGCCAGCCCCCCTCTCCCCCCCACTGAACTGCCACTGGACCACCAGGGAAGGAGAGCCCCCCTCCCTGCCATATATCAAGCAGGGAGGGGGGACGAAAAAAAAAATATATAAATAAAATAAGAAGAAATAATAAAAAAAAAAAATAATAATAAAAAAAAAATTAATAATAACAAAAAAAGGGGTATAAGGACCACTATGGGAGGGGGGGGGGTATAAGGACCACTATGGGAGGGAGGGGGGGTAAGGACCACTATGGGAGGGGGGGTATAAGGACCACTATGGGAGGGAGGGGGGGATAAGGACCACTATGGGAGGGAGGGGGGGATAAGGACCACTATGGGAGGGTGGGGGGGTATAAGGACCACTATGGGAGGGAGGGGGGGATAAGGACCACTATGGGAGGGAGGGGGTGGGATAAGGACCACTATGGGAGGGAGGTGGTGGGATAAGGACCACTATGGGAGGGAGGGGGGGGTATATGGACCACTATGGGAGGGATGGGGGGGGATAAGGAACACTATGGGAGGGAGAAGGGGGATAAGGACCACTATGAGAGGGAGGGGGTGGGCTAAGGACCACTATGGGAGGGGAGGGGGAAGTAAGGACCACTAGGGGAGGGGAGGGTAAGGACCACTAGGGGAGGGGTGAGTCAGGACCACTGGGGGGGGGGGGGAAGGAACACAGGGGTGGGGAGGTAAGGACCACTGAGGGAGGAGGAGGGGAAGTCAGGACATATGGGGGGGGGAAGGGGGGGGGCAAATATCCTTGCACCGGCCCTGCACACACTGCACACACACACTGCATTCATGCACACACACACTGCATTCATGCACACACACACTGCACTCATACACACACGCTGCACTCATACACACACGCTGCACTCATACACACACACATACGCACACACTGCATTCATTATACACACACTGTAAATAAATATTCAATTAATATATTTTTTTAGGATCTAATTTTATTTAGAAATTTACCAGTAGCTGCTGCATTTCCCACCCTAGTCTTATACTCGAGTCAATAAGTTTTCCCAGTTTTTTGGGATGAAATTAGGGGCCTCGGCTTATATTCGGGTCGGCTTATACTCGAGTATATACGGTATTATTTTTTTTAATATTAAATAAAAACATATATCATGTCTAAAAAATATATGGAAAAAAAATATAAAAATATTATGAAATTGTAATATTTCATAATAATAAATCATTTGAAAAGCTTATCCAACAATGTTAAATTGAGGCCATAGTCACCTAAACCTGCATCACATGTTTCCATCATGTACATTGATCAGCCACAACATTTAAACCTCCTGTCTAATATCGTGTAGGTCCTCCTCATGCTGCCAACTCTTGTGGAGTTGAGACATGGCCTCCACAAGACCTCTGAATGTGTAATGTGGTATATGGCACCAAGACATAACTCCTGCAGATTGCGAGGTGGAGCCTCCGTCGATCTGATTTGTTGTTCCAGCACATCAGATTGAGATCTGGGGAATTTGGAGGCCAAGGCAACACCTTGAACTCTTTACATGTTCCTCAACCATTCCTGAACAATGTTTGCAGTGTGGCAGATTACATTAACCTTCTGAAAGAGGCCACTGTCATCAGGGAACACCATTGCCATGAAGGGGTATATCTGATCTGTAACAATCTCTAGGTAGGGGGTTTGTGCCAACGTAGCGCCTACATGAATCCCAGCAGAACATTTCCCAGAATATAACACTGCCTCTGCTTGTCTACCTTCTTTCCATAGTGCATCCTGCTGCCATCTCTTCCCAAGGTAAACAATGCATGCAAACCCGACCATCCACCTGATCTAAAAGAAAACATGATTCATCAGAACAGACAACCTTCTTCCAACCTTTCTTACGCTCATGTCCCAATTAAAGGCATTTGAAGCAGTGGACAGGGGTCATCATGGTCACTGTAAACAGTCTACGTCTATGCAGCCCCATACTCCACAAACTATGATGCACTGTGTGCTCTGACACTTTTCGATCATGAGCAACATTATGCTTCTTAGCAATTCGAGATACTATAGCTCTTTTCTGTGATTGTACCAGACTGGCTTGCCTTTGCTCCCCACGTGCATCAAGGAGCCTTGGGCATCCATGATCCTGATGCCAATTCACCGGTTGTCCTTCCTTGCACCATTTTTTGTTTGATTCTAACCACTACGCACTGGAAACACTCCACAAAGCTTGCTGTTTTGGAGATACTCTGACCCAGTTGTCTAGCCATCACTATTTGGCGCATGTCAGTGACACTTACATCTTTTCGCTTGTATAATAATTGATCCAATGCACATACCATATATGTGCAGAAATAAATACTAAGAGGCCTGTTCACTATAACGAATTGTCATCTGAATGCTAGACTTACAGCCAGAATTTACAAACATTCTTTATGTGTTGATGTGTTGGAAATGTGTGGTAGAATGAATTGGTGGGCTGCAAGTTTTAAATTATTCATTAAGCTCACAATATTGACATATTGAGCTTGGCATCTTAAATCCAACAATGACATTATGGTTTAAGCTTGATTTTAATATCATAATGTTTTCTAACTTTGGCAGCATTAGCAAAAATTGCTATTGTAAAATAAAAAACACACACACACACACACTCTCACTCATATATTCATACATACAGACACGGATGCAGATGCAATTGCAGTTGATATTATTCCACCCCAAGCTAACCACCTAGTCCGTTTTCAGTTGGGAAGGCAAGATTTAGATTTGCACAACTGCCCCTGATTTCTTGTGATGTCTTGTGAGTGTGTAGGCCAGGGATCTTAAAACTCTGTCTGAAGTCTGAATGTGCAGCGTTTCGCCATGAAACGCTGCTAGTATAGAGTTTAACGCCTCTGCTGCCGGAGCTGAAACTTTACCTCTAGTCCCATCATTGTGGCATTAGAATTCCAGGTGGTTAATGAGAATTTGGTGCAAATGTGGCATCGCAGCATGCTGGCGCCTTTCTCCTCTGTCCTGCCCATGTCCTCTCATCAGTCGCCCTCCCTCATCGCCAAACAGGGATAAGTGACATTAGCCTTTGAAGATGGGGCTGCAGGAAGAACTTTGGCTCGGAGCTGAATTAAGTTTTAGCTTTTTTAATTTTTTTTTTTTTTTTAATAGAAGGGGGATGTTAGACCAACACATGAAGGCATACTGTACCCAGCGTTTCATGAAACACTGGTTTTGGGTGGAGTAACCTTTAGTAACCGAATTGATTTCTGATCTGTGATGTAACATACACCAAGAGGTATTCATTAACTCAAGAACATGAATATGGAGGATTTCAAATAATAGGCCGAAATATCAAAATTGGATTACTCACCAACTCCGCTATTTAATTCAAGCTCAGCTACCTGCAATTCCTTGTTAATTTCCCAACAAATCCTTGTTTAGAGAATATCCCTGCAAGTATTGAAAGGAGATTGGGGGCATAGCTGCTGTGTTTTTAAATGGCATCGCATTAGCAGAGGTGGTGAGTTCCGTAGCACTCATCTCTCATGTGCCATTTTCACTTGATATGCTACATAAACCCACAACAGCACTGAAACTGTTGCAATGACTGAAGGGGGCCCGCTTGAAACAGTACAAGAGGTGAGTGGGAAGGCGAGAAAATAGGAAGGAGAATGATTATTACCAGCCTTTAATGGCTATTAGAAAATAAATAGCAGACAGATGTTTGGCAGCGTGTCAATTTAGAACCGGTAATGGTTTCGATACAAATGTATCACAAATTTTAACTAGCCTTGAAAGAGCAATTTGCACGGAAGATGAATATAGTGGGAGATAACTTAAACAAAAAAAAAAGGAACTGCCGTTTCTCTTGAAGTGACAGGTCCTCACAACGTCACTTCAGTTTATTCTAGACTAGGGGTAGGCAACCTTTGTCACATATGTTATGGACTACATTTTCCATGATGCTTTGCCAGCATTTTGGCTGTAAGAGCATTATGGGAGATGTTGTCCACAACATCTGAAGTGCCATAGGTTGCCTACCCCAGATCTATAGTTTACAGATGTTAATAGTGCTGCAGAGGTAAGTTTAAACACAGAGGTGTAACTAGAAACCACCAGGCCTCGGTGCGAAAATTGCCCCAGGTCCAACTATGTATCTCATCCCCCCACCCCCATCTCCTCCATGTGTCTCTTTCCTCCCCCAGTTCTTCCATGAGTCTCATTCCCCCCAGCTCCTCCATGTGTTTCATTCCCCCCAGCTCCTCCCAGTTCAACCCCCCTCTTCCTTTACCTGCTTACCTCCATGTAGCATACCCCATAGACATAGAACACATAGACGCCGCACGTCTTTGGAATTCTGTGCTGAGCGGCGAGAAATGCGGCAGCCATCTTGGACCGGTCACCACTCTACTGAAGCTATTGAAGATCCCTGGGAAAGCCCATCTCACTAAAGGTAAGTGAAGGACTTGGGGCACTTAATACCCCTACCCCTACCCCTTAATACCCCTACCCCTACCCCATGTCATTAAAGCCCCTACCCCTAATCCTTAATAGCCCTACACACACAGTGTTAATACCCCTATCCCTAGTCCTTAATACCCCTACCCCTATGTTGTTAATACCCCTACCCCTACAGTGTTAATACCCCTGTGCTGGGGTAGGGGTGTTAAGGACTATGTGTGCTGGGATAGGGGTATTAACACTGTGTGTGTAGGGGTATTAAGGATTAGGGGTAGGGGCTTTAATGACTAGGGGTAGGGGTATTAAGGGGTAGGGGAATTAAGGGCTATAAGTGCCCCAAGTCCTTTCCAAGGGTTCTTCAATAGCTTCAGTAGAGCGGAGACCGGTCCAAGATGGCTGCCGCATTTCTCGCCGCTCAGCACAGAGTGTGGGGTCTAGGTATTCTATGTCTATGGCATACCCAGTCTGACAGGAAGTATTTGTTGTTGCTCTCAGAGTGTACTTCCTGTCAGACCCACGGTCTGCTCAGCCATGCTTCATGCAGTAACTAGCAGGAGGTGAAGCACTGTGCTGTATGCTTCCCTCCTGCCGGTCACCCAACAACTGTGTGCCTCAAGCCGGTGCACCGGTCCTAAAGTTATGCAGGCTTAACGGTATTTCTGTATTTCTGGAAAGGATATACGGAGTGTGTCAAACTTCAGAGTAGGATTTGATTGGTAAATAACTTGTTTTTAGTAGTTTCATTTTTTTGTTGCAGGTACATATTATAACTAAGTCTTGGGAGATTCATCATGGGTAATTTCACATGAAAAATAAATGTATGTGTAATGACTAACTTTTAGTTTGCAATATGTTTGTGCAAAAATCTCTGTAAGGTGCAATAAGTGTTTGAGATGTTTTTTTTTTTATCTGTTACATAGGCTAAAATGTTCTAATTTGGTTTTCTATTCAATATAAGTCACTACTTAGTGAAAATAAATAAATAAATAAAAAATAAATATAATGATCAAATGTAAACTGAGATTGTTTGATCATCCATTCTAGGCATGGATGAATAGTTTAGTAAAGAATAGGAGGACTTAGAGGGACACTCCAAGCACTGTAACCACTACAGGTTATTGTTGTTATGGTGTGTTGATGCTGTCCTGTAAACTTTTCAGTACATAAAGTTATCCATTTTCAGCTTCTTTTTTGGCACCTGGGCCAGTGCTGTATACATAGCACATGCATTTGTCTGGTTTAAAGCAGTACTAGTTCTGCTGGTATAATGAGTAAAGAACAAAAAAACAAAAACAAAAAAATTCCTTTACAGGCTAAAACAGAAGATCCAATACGAAAAACACGAAACACAAAAAAAGACACAATAGTATTTCAGGAAAAGGATATACAGGGTGGGCTGACTGGTAAATAACTTTTTTGTTAGTAGATACATTTTGTGTTGCAGGTACATATTATAATGGAGTCTTGTGAGATTCATCATCGGTAATCTCACAAAGGAACAACAAGTAAAAATAGTGGCTTTTTATTTTCAAAATGGCAGGTCTATTATTTTGAGCCAAAGAGAAAATCGTCCTTAAACATTTTTTTATCCTGCTGGGGCTACTGGCCATACAGCGAGGGCCACAATGGGACCTCCTCAGACAACTGACTGGCAAGCGGGTAACTTCAAGAATTACCAGATTAATTGGCCGCCACATACGCCCAATCTTTCAGCCATTGATTACTTCCGGTGGGGATATCTGAAGGAGCGTCCGTACGTGAACAAACTGGCTATAGTGGAGTAGCTCAAGCAGAATATGCGTGCAGAAATTTGAGCGCTAGAAATTTGAGTACATAACTAATGTAACTTATGAACGGTGCAATTGAAAGAGGCCAACTTTGCGTGGTGCAAATATAGCTTGTTTTAAAGATTTAATCTTCTGTACCTAGTTAAGCAAATCTCCATATGTTTAGCATTTTTTGTATATAATATCATTGAAATTGGTTCATTAATAAAAAAGTTACTGACTCCTCAAACCCTACTTTAAATTTTGGCCTCCCCTGTATTTTTTTACTGTTATCCCTAATGAAATTGCCTAGCATAAGCAAATAGTATTTCTGATAGACACACAAGATGATAGATTGTATCTGCTTTTATAATGTTAATAAACAAAGGAGACTACCTTTTAAGAAATTATCCCTGAAACAGAATGAGTGGTATAATAGTTTAGTGTTGATGTTAAATATGAATAAGGAAATCATATCCTCAACACTAAATCAACATGCACTTCTCCAGACATCAAGACATGTCACAAAAAAAATATTAAATGCTTAAAAAAAGAACATCCAATTATGAGATTAAAAATATGTGAGAAAAGGTCAAAAGAGGGAGACATGAATTGAAATGCAAGAAAAATACAAGGTTAACGAAATGAAGAAAGGTAGTTAAATGTTATTAGTTTATCACGTTAGATTTTATTGTTGACCTTTGTTCGCTTATTCGTAAATGATTTAAAGCTATATTAAATGTTAGAAAAAGAGGTTTAAGGATGCATCCTATTAGGATCAATAAAATCTGCAATAAAACATTTTATGCAAAAATGGCTATTATTTGCCACTCATTTGGTTAGGTGCTAGTATCGTAGATCATTCCTCCATTGTAGTTATTTAAATGTTTTGATGATCAAAAACCGTGATAAACATACATACAAAACTATAAAATTTAATACTGCACTCTCTACACACTTACTGCACTCTTTACACACTTTACACACTTAAAAGAGGGGAAAAAATATTGTACATTGAACCAATATCCCAAATATCAACATTTATTACAATCCAAACATAGGTATGGAATCACAGATTTAAAGTGTTATACACTTGACATATGCATAGTCGCCTTTTTCGGCATATGCGGTATAAAAAAACAAAACAAAACCCAAGGATACTCATACACCTTATATTTGGGGAAATTATCACAGCTTAATTAATAAATAAAACATATAAATTATTAAAGGTCATTGTCAACATATTTAACATAACATCTCAGCCCCAACTATTTTACCAATTTGACCCTGGCAATGACCCCCATAAACAAACAATATTAACATATATTAACATATAAATAACATCTAACCACTTAAACCATTGCCACCGTGGGCATGATTTACCGTGTTCCAACATGTAGGGGTATACCAAGATACACCCTACACACACCAGGTTCACAGCTACCGACGAGCTCGAACCAACCAAAATCTATCCAAACTTAACAGTTCTTAGCGAACTAAACTATGTTACATCTTGACAGACAACCTACGCCCCAACTTGTTTATCCACCCCCGCCGCCGTGACCAAACGGGATCCAGAACCCACTTAAAGGGAGGGAGGGTGGGACAAAACAGGTCAGTGAGGATTAATTAAGATGGCCCTTGATCTAAAATGGCCGCTACATATACTCCCATAATCCAAAAACCCCACCCCCACTTTCTATAGCCAAACCCCCACATTAACACCTGCTATGCCTGTCTCCTAGCCATGTCAAGGCCCATTCCACTTAGCTGCGCTGCTCCATGGGCTACAAAAGTGAGAAATCAAAGTGAAATTCAAATTTAAGGTCAAAATAACCAAACTGGAAAAATTCTCAAACTCAGCTCATACTTCCATTTTTAGCTACTTTTGCCTTAAATTTTAAATTGACTTTGAATTTTCACTTTGGTGAATAATCCTACAAGTATACAAAAAATACAATATCTATCCTTTTTGTTCCTAAATATATTCTACCACATGCTAATATCGCCTTCATTATACTGTACTTATGTTATAGACATCATTATACACGACTGCCTTCATTATAAAAAATATTAAGGGTGTATATTTTGTGTAGACGATAAGTTAATATAGGTTATACTTTGAATGGATGAGGTTGTGCATTCTCACAAATGGGAGAAAGTAATTGCTGCTAAAACTCGAGGTCAGTTAAGTACGGTAGTGTTGCAAGTTCATTTCCAAACTTGGTGCTGTATTTGCCTGTGTTTTGACTTCATTCATGAGTTACTGACGGTTAATGAGACAAAGAGCAGGACTCCAAAAGATGATTACATAAAACATATTTTTCAGATGTTACACGTAAACATCTACATCAGCAGCTAGAATTAAACATGCCTCTTTCATCATTTATTTCTTTACTTCTTTTCTGTAACACAAATTTGTCACTTCCAGTGTATAAAAAAGAGGTGCAAGAGTGTGCCTTTTCTTTCAGACACATTTTCCCACCTGTCAGAGTGACAGGTTTTCTGAAACATATAAGCACCGTTCACATTCTTTCGTTTCGTTTAATCTACAAAATCCTTCAAATTTTCATTTTTTTCCCCCCAGTACAGATGTTATCATTTGTCTTATGTGGATGTAATCTTTGGATAATTGTCATGAAAAAAAAAGAGCAAAAGATCTGAAGCAGAAATACAAAATGGCCGAAAGTTGGTTATTTTGAGTCACATCCTGATTTTAGGTATTTTACACACTCAGGAGTCTAAAAATAAAAGAACGTTAAAGATAAAAGATATACACAGCACAACCAAATAGTGTCATGTCCTCTCTCCCTTTTTCTCCTCGTCTCTTCCTGCTTTTTGCTCTTTTCTCAAATTCCAGGAACCACAGGATGACAAGCACCTAAAATATTCACCAGAGATACCAAACGTTTACCAGTACACTGATAAAGCATCATGGGAGATTTACTGCAGCAGATGGTGATCTACATTTCGATTCCTTTCCCCTATGTCTAATATGTAATGCCTTCTTCCTTCTGATTAACACATGAGGCTCTGGGGATCTCAGAATACTTACTGAAAGCAATGCCAGTGTTCTGATTGGCAGAGGAGCATCATTTCTGCTTATAGCTTGAGATTATAGAACTGGGCATTGCCAGTTGTAGATATATTTTGCTTCTATCCCCAAATAAAATATAAAATGTCATTGTTCCTGTTGGAAATACCCTCATGGGTATTTGATCCACAACAACCTACTCTGGTGGTCATTTTTCATGCATATGCATTACCAAACTATGATTCACCAGAGCATTTATAACATTTTCTAAGCTTCAACAGTAAAATGGGCACTTGCCTACTTTGGCCAACGTCTTTAATAAACTCTGGTAATTAAGGGGGTGTAAATGAATACAAACATCCTCTTCTAGTAGCCAATATGAGGCTTTTGAAATAATAATGCTTTTACAGGGGATGTTTACATTGCAGGGATGCTTAAATTAATTAATCTTAATTGTAGACTATTCCATGCCCTCAAAGGTAGTGTTTGAACCAATCTCAGTAAATCTTTTAGACCCTGCTTCTTCTTGTTTATGTCATAGGAAATTTCCCAGTTATGGTTCTGCCTTTTTCTTTTTTTTTAAATGGTTAAACTTTCTGTGGGTGAGGGTGAAATTATATTAGGCAGCATTATTATTTCTAAGGGTGGGAATGGCATTGGTGTCAAAAGAGATACAATTGAAGCTACTTCTAGGCTCCTCTTGTTTTGACCCTTGTGCACACTGTTCGTGTTTTCTGTTTGAGTGTATTGTGTGCAAGGTGTTTAAATACGATACCTTTTATGTCTTAGTCTGTCCCTACTCCCAATCAAATGATGGGTTGCTAGTGGATGCCCCTGCTACAACTGAGTCTCTGTCCCCCAAGGTTTACCAGGCCATATCTGCCTGTGTAGACTTCACCATTATCAATCTGCCCACTCTGCCGTGCATGCCTGTAGCTGCCCAGAAAGGTTCCTTTTCAGTCTCTGATAAGTATTCCCCTTTTGTGGATTATCAAGTGGACACAATGAGGGTCTCTCTCTCTCTGAAGACAGTTTTAAAGAGAATTCTCAGGTTTCCCAGGGTGATCTCAAACTCTTTGATGAATCTCTGCTCCTATCCTGCATAGATTATATATGCACCCTATAAAGGTTCTGGATGCTCCAATCCAATTTTCTCTCTAAGTGTCTGTTTTGGATTTAGTTGTTTGGACAATGCATCTGGCCCATGCTGCTCTCAGGTACATCAAGCCATGTCCTCCATCATTAATAAAGCACAAGGCAATCCTTCAGCCTCCTTCATTCTTATCTACTGTTTTAAGCCAATCACCCTTAAAGAGGTGACCATGTGAGAGTCAGTCAATAATGTTGATGGTGATACTTTCTATCTTCCCTAGAAAATCTCTATTGTTCAATTGGATTACTTTTTCTTTAAGGATCCTAGGAAAGCTGATTAACACTGTATGGAGTGCTGTACCTTATTAGGGACCTCTATCCACCTGCACCTAGTAGCCATATCAACAAGGCAGAAGATGGCTATAGCTTTCAGGTCTAGTTATGTGCAATTAGATTCTAGAATACAGGGGTAGCGTGTAGCCCGTATAATCCGTAATAAGTTATTATGAAGATATGTTGCACAAAGAAAAGCTTCTTTGTATGAGATGGCTTGGATTATGCATCTGACACATGCTGCATTTCTATATACTGTGCAAAGGACTCAATATATTTCCAATTAGACAATAGATCTAATCATATCTGTTTAGCCTTTAAGCAGACAAGATCTCCATTTTATCATTCCTGGGGACTTAATGTACGCCTATACTGACTTATTATACTTTCCTCTTCCATGAACAATAGTGTTAATAAGTTAATATGCACTTCCAGATTGTGACCAAATATCTTTAACATTATTTGTTATCCTTTTAAGAAGGATTAATAAAGTCATCATTTATTTTATTTCTCACCAAAGGGAGCTACAATTTTAAAAAATTGGTTCTAGACATCCTTCCTTGATCCCAGCACTTCTGAACCTAGTGGCGGATATGGCAGTGATTGATCCTATCCCTCACTCAGAAACTTTTCATGGTCCCAGAGAAGGTCCCATCTGGGATCTCAAGGTCGTAAACAGGTTTTTGCAAGCTCCTACCATCAGAATGGAAACCTTGCTACTGGCCTTCCTGGCCACTCATGAGCTAAAGAATGCTAATCTCTGCATTCTTAACCACGCAACTGGTTTCTCCGCCTTGTATTCTTGGACCGTCATTAACTAATTGTCTAATTGGAAACATTCCCATGAGAGGAGAAGGAAGAGAGAGGGTTTTGGATTGATCCTACATCTCCAGATTTAGCGTACCCATCTCCACAAGTTATGGATTCTGTGACTTCACAGATGAAAATGAATTTATCAACAAGCATAAATTTGTTTCTTTAAATCTTTTTAGCGTTGAAAGTATAATAGCATGTGTCACCTATAACTTCTAAAAACAAAAAAAGAAGAAGAAGAAAAGTTAGATAATTATTTTTTTGGTGTGTGTGTATATGTTTATTCAGATTAACTAATTGTGTAAAAATCTGGAAAACAAAAACGTGCGTTTCTAAAAAAAAAAAAAAAAATTAAATATATTAATCTTTTAATTTTAATTACATTTTTACTAAATTATTCATTTTACAAATTAAAAGGTTTTTGTAGATCAGCGAATTTAAGTAACATGCACATATACACTCATAAAGCACAGTAGGAACCTCTGATACAGACTTGAATAAATATATGTAATTTAATATATATATTTCTTGGCACGTTCCAAGCACAAGATGTGTGACAGACAGATAGTTCGAACATGCTATATATTAGCATATAATGGGAATGATCTATTAATTCTACATGTCCAATGACTGGTGACCTTAGGGCAGTGTTAGCTAACATTTGACTATTGTGCTGAGGTTGACAGCTTTTTACTCAATGCACAGTCAGCCAAAAGCGTGGCGGAATATCACAGGAAACATGATATATAATAGCTTCAATGCCGAAGGCTAGTCATCACTGCCTTGAGTTGATTATTACTGGGATGACATTATCAATTCCTGTTCTATTATGTCACTTCATTTAATGCAAAGTGAAGAAGTAATCAGTGTGGTAGTATATTTTGTATGGCTGACACAAAAATGTGTACTCTCTCTCTCTGCAGGATAAGATGCAAACCACAACCTAGTCTTATTATGGTCAGTCTGATCATACAGAAGAGAACGTATCTGAAGATGTGTCGATTGTAGAACCAAGCTTCATTTGGAAGTCTCTGCAAAATACCAAGATTTCTGTCAGGAATGTAGCCACAGACCTTTAGCATCCTGAAGAGAGGTATGCTCTCCCCCATACGAAAGGTAAAGAAAAAAAAAGTGTTAACTGTGGTACTGTTTAGAAATGCATAGCGAACTTAGGAATTCTGGATGAGATCTCAATGTGCAAATTAAACATGTTTTGCAAATAGGATGACTAGATTATTATTGGAAGAGACACATGTAAATTCTTTGTTAGTTAACCTCAACACGTTCCTTTCAGAAACCATGTTTTATAAAATAAAATATAACATCATTAGATCACACTTATCCAGAAAGAAGACACCTCGATAAATTCAGAATTGTCTGACAGGTCCCATTATAGTATTATAGTTTAAAAAAAAAAAAAAATAATAATAATCTCTTTAAATGCGCTCAAAATAATCTTTTCTTTTCAACTCATTTTATATTGTGGTAAAAACAGAAGTAAAAAAAATAGAAATAAATTGAGTCCATGGATGTGACGCTAAATCGGTTCAAATTGGGACATACAACATGATTTAAGGTTGATCTGTGAAAAATATGTATATGCAAAACATTAAAAGGATTTTTCTGGTTGGAGCGGACTTTCATTTCATTCTTTGCATAGTGAAAATGCATTAAACAATATAGCAAAAATAAATAAATACATAAATAAATGAACAGAAGAAAATTAAGGAAACCTTTGAAATTCCTACATTAGCTTGAAATTCCTAGGTTTGCAGGTTCTTAAAGTGATCTCTCCGCAGACTTGGAAGTAAGTGTACGGACATGTGTTAGCCAATCCAAACCTTCCAATTGTTTTGACTGGCAATCGCTGTCCAGGCCGCTGTTCTCTGCTGGTCTTTTGAATGGAGTTATACACAACTGCACCACAATGCAGTGGATACATCTGGTACACGTTCTTAGAAGGGCAGGAATAAGCCTTCCTCCTGTGATGTCTCTGAATGAGCTGGTTAGCGTGTAGCTGTGAGCTGCTAGCTGTGCAATTGCAGTGATTTTGTTTCCAAATTGCTGCAGTCTTAAGGAACATAGTCCTTCTAAGTATGGTGCTCACTGCTCACTGTGTTCATTAACAGATCATCTAAAGGAGAAGTGGCCAGAGGCACATAGAACTATTGTTTTTATTTATTTCTTAATTTCTAAAATTAAAGGGTACACATGCAAGTAAATACAGAAATCACGCCAAGCAATGCTAAGGTGCTCACTCATTAATGCTCTATTTCCCCAGGTAAAAAACAAAATAGTGTACAAAAATACCATAAACAACATTGCAAATATCTGACTTCCAATATACACATTGTATCCAGTAATCCAATGTTACGAAAGGCCAAGGCCTTTAGCAGATATGCCCCAAATGAAAACATGCATGCATTTAATTGTGCATTTTTCTTTAGAGTTATATCTAAAACAGCTTGCAAAAAATGTAGTTCTCTTGTCTGCTACATTTCCAAGCACGCCACTTCTTCCCCTGTCCCCTGACTCTCTGTGGCTGCCTAATCACAGACTTCACAATGCAACTCTATGAGAAATCTTAGCAATGCAGAGGCTCTGGACAATTGCTGCCTCTTGAGTTTAGCTCCACTGAGCTAAGCAACCAGGAAGTAACATGACATGTTGTCTGCTTGAAAGCCAAGGGGGTGTAACAAGGTAATTTTTTTTCTTTGTAAAATAAAATAAGAGGATTCACTTTTCACACATTAAGCATTTCAGCAAGCTAAATTGTTTTAGGGGTCTATAGTGTCTTTAATGTTAAAACTTTGGAAATGCAAAATCAATCTATTATAATTATATTTTACTTTATTCTTAATTCTTAATATAAAGTCAAAACTTATCTATAGATGGCATCAATACCTAAATAGTTTATATCATATTATTTATGCGCTCATAAGGAATTGCCCAGCAGGACTGATTTCTATTCCTGAGTACCAGTAAAATAATCGTGGAGAGCTATTTTACATTTGATCGTTTTTATATTACAAGCCAACATTGATCCTTATACATATACAGCCTTGCTGAGTTGAAATGTGAGAAAAAACACTTCCTACTCATTTGCAAAGCATACTAAAACAGAATGCGTGCAGTGACAAGGCTGGAGAGAGTGGTTCCATATCCTATATAACAAATTTATATAAAAATTTGTGAGAGCACGGTTTGACCAATGAAGAAAATGATTTTCTGAGCTGAAATCTGCCTTCCATTCTCTCAAAATATAGGCTAAATCGGCGTCATTGTCACGTATGTTAGGAACCACCGACGTTCCATGCTAACAGTTGATCAGGAGAACAAGGTGACTGCTGTAACGTAGAACTTAAGAAATATATCTCTAGGGTATTTGTCTCAGAAACCTAGTCAGCTCCTCTGGAGGCCTCTTTGCTGAGTCCCTTGATACCCACTTTTCTGCTTGAAATCTCTCTCCTAACACATGGGAAAGGATCTGCTTTAACTTCACAACCAAGGAAGACTTCACTTCAAACCACAACTACCAAATCCGCTTCTCTGGGCAATTTAAGAAAAACATATATAGTGGAGTGAAGTGGTTTGGATATGAGGCGGTCTTGTATGAAATGGCAGGCTCCATAGTATAATTTAACACCACCCATGTGTAGAAGCTAGGCAGCAGAAGCTGTCAAAATAAAATCTGTGTCCTTTTTTTCCCAAAATACCATGAAGATCGACAGAGCGTGCCAAAAGATAACTTCAGTGAGACTCCATGCCAGACCACAGGATCTGGTTATAGAAGTTTAACAGACATCAGGGCTTACAGACCTGCCATAAGCCATGCAATAAACTTGTTGTGATTTTTTTTTTTCCTACACTATTCCATCAAGGAGGCCATTATAGCAAGAGCTAGGAAGTTAAAAGCTGTGTTGGCTTGACGAACAGGTCCACGGAGAATTGAGTGAAATAAATCAGAGACATAAATGTGAGGGAAAAAAGTATTTGATCCCCTGACAAAAAAATGATCAGCCTATAATTTTAATGGTAGGTGTATTATATCAGTGAGAGATAGAATAACAAAAATAAAAAAAAACAGAAAAACGCATGTCAAAGTTCTAAATTGATTTGCATGTCAATGGGTGAAATAAGTATTTGATCATCTATCAATCAGCAAGATTTCTGGCTCCCAGGTGTCTTTTATACACGTAAGGAGCTGAGCTTAGGAGCACTCTCTTAAAGGGAGTGCTCATAATCTCACCTTGTTACCTGTGTAAGAGACACCTGTCCACAGAAGCAATCAATCTGATTCCAAACTCTCCACCATGACCAGGAGATCAAAGATCTGTCCGAGGAGGTCAAGGAAAAGATTGTAGACCTACACAACTGTTGCGGTCACCGGCCCGCCGAGCCTCACGGTCGTGCCCGACCGGCACGACCGCTCCGACTACACGAGCTTACCTGCTCGTCGGCGAGCCGGGAACCGCGCGTGTAGTTCTTCCGGGCATCACGCCCGAATCCAATATGGCGCCGACCACGTGGTCGCGTCTATGGATAGCCCCGCCCCCGAGAATTATACTAACGTGTGCGTGACGTCACGACGTCAACGCACACGTACGTTCTGGGGTCAGAGGTCGCCCTCTGACCAATCATAGCTTAGAGAGGGGTATTTAAACCCCTAATTCACCCTAGTACTTTGCCATGTCGTGGTTTCAGTTTCCTGGTTTCCTGAAAGTGCTAGTTTCGTGTTTCTGATTTCCTGGTATCCTGATCCTTGGCGTTTCCCTGGTTATTCTGATCTCTGGTTTCCCTGACTTGGCTTGTCTTATCGGTATTGAGTATTTTCTGGCTTCCTTGACCTCGGCTTTCCCTTTGACCATTCTCTGTCTCTAGCGTATTAGTCCGGCCATTCTAAGGTCCGGTTTACGCTCTGTCCTGTTATTTTTCCTTTTCTGACTACTGTATATGTTTACATAGATTCTGCGTGCTGGACCACATTACTAGTCGTGACATTACGACATGGCCATGGATCCTGCAGAACTATGCAAACATATGATCGCCTGTGAAAATAGGGTGGAGGATATGGACCACAGGTTAGACCAATTTGCTCAGGCATTTCAGACCTTGCTCCAGAGGACTGCCTATTTAGAGGTCCCTCCTGTACCACCTGTGGTTCCGCCACCTGTAGTGGTTCCCGTACCACATAAACCACCGTCCATAACCTTGTCACCGCCCCCTCGTTATGGAGGTGATTCTAAGGAATTTAGAGGTTTTTTAAACCAAATAGAATACCACTTTGAGGCCTCCCCAGGTTCATTCCCAACAGATAGATCTAAAATAGGCTATCTGATGAACCAATTAACTGGAAAAGCCTTGACTTGGGCTAACCCCTTATGGGAAAGTGGTGACGCAATAGCCCGTGATTACAGTACCTTTCTTACGGCCTTTAAGGCTACATTTGAACCTAAAGGCAGGGAGAAGAACGCTGCCAAAGCCCTTATGAGAATCAGGCAAGGCAATCGTTCTGTAGCCGATTATGCAATAGAGTTCAGGACATTAGCGTCTGAGGTTGATTGGACCAATAGCGGTCTGGTGGCTGCTTTCTCTGAAGGTTTAGCTGAGAATATACAAGATGAAACTGCAGCTAGAGACCTTCCGGTTAGTCTTAATGAGTTTATTGCCTACATGATAAACATTGA
This sequence comes from Pelobates fuscus, assembly GCF_036172605.1. NCBI lineage: Eukaryota > Metazoa > Chordata > Amphibia > Anura > Pelobatidae > Pelobates > Pelobates fuscus. The sequence continues at coordinate 326,467,705 of NC_086321.1, forward strand.
TAACCGGCTCAGAGAGAGAGAGAAAAACAAACAACGTAACAGACGTTCTAATTTGTCCATAGCTCCTCGTTTCTCTAACCCAGTGGTGAGTAGCCAAACGCCTCTTCCAGAACCTGAACCCATGCAATTGGGTAGTGCTAAACTCACTGAGGCAGAGAGACAACACAGACGTAACGAGGGGTTATGTATGTATTGTGGCAAGAAGGGACATCTAAGATCGTCATGCCCGGTTCGGCCGGAAAACTTGCACACCTAAGGCACGTACGGGGACCGACCTTAGGTGTGATGTATATGTCCCCTAAATTGACTAAGAACCGTTTCCTGGTCAAAGTAACCTTATCTTTCGAGAACACTACTGTTCAGTGTGAGGCTATGATTGACTCTGGGGCAGCGGAGAATTTCCTAGACAAAGAGTTCTCTGCTAAACATCTCCTGCCCTTAAGACATAAAGAGAAACCTATAGCAGTCGAGGCCATTGATGGAAGGCCTCTTACCCAGCCTTTCATCACACACGAAACTCTGCCAATCACTGTTTCAGTGGGTATTCTCCACTCTGAAGAAATTACCTTTCAAATCATATCTTCACCTACAGTTCCGATAATACTCGGTTTCCCTTGGCTCCTGAAACACAATCCACGTTTAGATTGGATTGAAGGAGAGATTGTGAGTTGGGGTGAGAGATGCAAAGGTGTTTGCTTTAAGCAAATCCCACAACCTATTGGCACCATTAATGTTCCTGTTACACCTCCCTTGACCACACAAATTCCTCAGCAGTATATGGATTTGAAAGAGGTATTTAACAAGGTCCAGTCAGAAGGGTTACCTCCTCATAGACCTTATGACTGTACTATAAAGTTATTACCAGGGACTATGCCTCCCAAGGGAGGAGTCTATGCCTTGTCCCCCCAGGAAAATCTTTGTTTGGAGGAATATATTAAGGATGCTCTCAGAAAGGGTCATATCCGTAGGTCCTCCTCACCAGCCGGGGCTGGATTCTTCTTTGTCTCTAAAAAAGAAGGAGACCTACGCCCTTGTATTGATTATAGGGGTTTGAATAGGATTACCATAAAAAATGCCTACCCTATTCCCCTTATATCAGAGCTATTCGACAGATTAAAGGGAGCTCGAGTCTTTACCAAGCTCGATCTCCGAAGTGCCTACAATCTAGTCAGAATTAAGGACGGTCACGAATGGAAGACCGCATTTAACACCAGAATGGGACATTACGAATACCTGGTTATGCCGTTTGGATTATGTAACGCTCCAGCGGTATTCCAGGATTTTATCAACGATGTCCTAAGAGAGTACCTTCACATGTTCGTTCTAGTGTATTTGGACGACATTCTCATCTATTCCCCAGACCTAGAGACACATCACGAACATGTGAGAATTGTACTGAAAACCCTGTTACAGAACGGCCTTTACTGTAAACTGGAGAAATGCCAGTTTGACCAAACGGAGATACAATTCCTTGGATACGTTATATCTCCGTCTGGTTTCCAGATGGATCCTCGTAAACTGGAGGCAGTCTTACAGTGGCCATTACCCAAGGGCCTTAAAGCTACTCAACGCTTTATAGGTTTTGCGAATTACTACCGCAAATTCATAAGGGGATTTTCCTCCGTGATTTCCCCTATAACCAATTTAACAAAAAAAGGAGCAAATTGTATATCTTGGCCCAAAGAAGCAAGAGAGGCATTTGAACGATTAAAATCTTTATTTTCCTCAGCACCTGTCCTGACCCATCCTGATCCATCCAAACCATTTATCCTAGAGGTGGATGCATCAGAGACAGGAGTTGGAGCCATTCTGTCTCAAAGAGAGAGTCCTGATACGCCTTTACATCCCTGTGGATTTTACTCTCGCAAACTCACACCTGCAGAGAGGAATTACGACATAGGGAATAGGGAACTTTTGGCCATTGTACTTGCCCTTAAGGAATGGAGGCATCTCTTGGAAGGTTCCAAAGAGCCACTTTTGATCTTTACTGATCATAAGAATTTGGCTTATATTGGGGACGCTAAGAGACTGTCCTCTCGTCAGGCTAGGTGGTCATTGTTCCTCTCCCGATTCAATTTCGTAATTACATACAGACCTGGTACTAAAAACACAACCACTGCCCATACCTAGTGCTCCATGGACCCACTTGGCCATGGATTTCATTGTGGATCTACCCAGTTCAAACGGGTTTAATACAGTCCTTATGGTCATTGATAGATTCACGAAGATGGCACATTTCGTCCCACTTAAAAAATTACCATCTGCTCAAGATCTAGTTCAAATATTCTTGAGAGAGATCTTTCGGTTGCACGGTGTACCCAAAAGCATAGTATCTGACAGAGGTACCCAGTTTGTTTCTAGGTTTTGGCGTTCCTTTTGCAAACAATTGGGCATCGAACTCTCCTTTTCGTCAGCATATCACCCTCAAACAAATGGAGCAGCAGAGAGGGCGAATCAGTCTTTAGAAGCCTATTTACGTTGCTTTATAAATGCCAATCAATCTAACTGGTACGAGCTCTTACCCATGGCTGAGTTCGCCAGAAACAACGCCACTCATGAATCTTCTAATCACAGTCCATTCTTTGTTAATCAGGGTTATCACCCCACTGTTTTTCCTTCTGCATTCTCAGACACAGAAATCCCCGCTTTGAACACCCGTTTAGATTCGATTCATGATACTTGGGATTCCGTCCATTCAGCTCTGCAAAAAGCCTCATTACGAGCGAAGGTCCAAGCTGACAAGAAACGGGGCGCTAATCCTGTCTATATTCCAGGTGACAGGGTGTGGCTCTCCACAAGACATATCAAGCTTAAGGTCCCGTCCATGAAATTTGCCCCTCGGTACATTGGTCCCTTTCGAGTTACCCAACGTATTAATCCAGTGACCTATACTTTGGCACTACCGGCTCATATGAGAATAGCGAATACTTTCCATGTGTCTCTGCTCAAGCCCCTTACTTGCAATCGCTACACAAGGGTATCCACTCCTCCTCCGCCCTTGGTAGTGGGTGATCAAGAGGAATACGAAGTCCGTTCTATCATGGACTCCAAATTATCCAGAGGTGTCTTGTCCTATCTCGTTGACTGGAAGGGTTATGGTCCCGAGGAACGTTGTTGGGTTCCTGCTGACCGGGTCCATGCGCCCCGTCTTATCCGGTCATTTCACAACCGCTTTCCTCTTAAGCCGGGTCCTTCCCGCTCGGTGCGCGGTCTTCGAGTGGGGGGTACTGTTGCGGTCACCGGCCCGCCGAGCCTCACGGTCGTGCCCGACCGGCACGACCGCTCCGACTACACGAGCTTACCTGCTCGTCGGCGAGCCGGGAACCGCGCGTGTAGTTCTTCCGGGCATCACGCCCGAATCCAATATGGCGCCGACCACGTGGTCGCGTCTATGGATAGCCCCGCCCCCGAGAATTATACTAACGTGTGCGTGACGTCACGACGTCAACGCACACGTACGTTCTGGGGTCAGAGGTCGCCCTCTGACCAATCATAGCTTAGAGAGGGGTATTTAAACCCCTAATTCACCCTAGTACTTTGCCATGTCGTGGTTTTAGTTTCCTGGTTTCCTGAAAGTGCTAGTTTCGTGTTTCTGATTTCCTGGTATCCTGATCCTTGGCGTTTCCCTGGTTATTCTGATCTCTGGTTTCCCTGACTTGGCTTGTCTTATCGGTATTGAGTATTTTCTGGCTTCCTTGACCTCGGCTTTCCCTTTGACCATTCTCTGTCTCTAGCGTATTAGTCCGGCCATTCTAAGGTCCGGTTTACGCTCTGTCCTGTTATTTTTCCTTTTCTGACTACTGTATATGTTTACATAGATTCTGCGTGCTGGACCACATTACTAGTCGTGACAACAAGGCTGGAACGGGCTACAAGACCATCGCCAAGCAGCTTGGTGAGAAGGTGACAACAGTTGGTGCGATTATTCGCAAATGGAATAAACACAAAATAACTGTCAGTCTCCCTCGGTTTGGTGCTCCATGCAAGATTTCACCTCGTGGATTTCAATGATCATGAGAACAGTGAGGAATCAGCACAGAACTACACGGGAGGATCTTGGTAATAATCTCAAGGCAGCTGGGACCATAGTCACCAAGAAAACAATTGATAACACACTACGCAATGAAGGACTGAAATCCTGCAGCACCTGCAAGGCCCCCCTGCTCAAGAAAACACATGCACAGGCCCGTCTAAAGTTTGCCAATGAACATCTGAATGATCCGGTGGAGAACTGGGTGAAAGTGTTGTGGTCAGATGAGACCAAAATTGAGCTCTTTGGCATCAACTCAACTCTCCGTGTTTGGAGGAGGAGGAATGCTGCCTATGACCCCAAGAACACCATCCCCACCGTCAAACATGGAGGTGGAAACATTTCTCTCTGGGGTGTTTTTCTGCTATGGGGACAGGACAACTGTTCTGAGCGGGAACCACACAGACCACACAGAGCTCTCACCCCCGCACGACTTACTCTCCCAGAAGAGCCAAGGGCACAACTCTGGGACAGATCTCTGCACCTGTTTTGACAGATCTGTAAGCACAAGGCGCTAACCTGGAGGCTGGTTTTCGGGACACTCAGCCCTATACCGCTTCTATGAGCCACGGTGCCACTGTATCCCCCCACATGGGGTCGGGTAGCTTTTTTGGATGTGGTATGATGTCATTTGCTGAAATATTGCATTGCTCAGGCAAGGCCATAATTTACCTTTATTTTAAGTATATCTTGAGAGTATTTTTTTTTTTTTTATCCTGTAGGCTTCCCCACAAGCCTAAGAGTCAAGCAGAGCTGTTTTGCTGCAGTCAGTCTATAATATAATCCATTACTTCTCCTCATCTATGTCATTTCATACTGTAACGTTAATGGATGTCTGCATAGCCTGTTTTATTTTACTTTATTTGTTACTCATAAAAGTGCGATACTATCGACATGCTATTTAATATGCTTGCACCTACATGTCTCATTTTATCTTGTGGATTTGTCATCGCACGTTTGTCTAGTTTTTTTCATCGCACAAAAAAATAAAGAATTATAAAAAAAAAATGTTTTTTTTTAAAATACACCTACCATTAAAATTATAGACTGACCATTTCTTTGTCAGTGGGCAAACATTTCAAAATCAGCTGGGGATCAAATACTTTTTTTTCCCCTCACAGTAAACTGCATGAAACCATATAAGGATTATTAATGTGAAAATAATAAACATTGCTCTTTTTTGGTAATTTTGCTTCTTAATTGTTTACACAGATCAACAGACTGTAAGAACATAACAGTGTCCAATGGACCAGGTTAGCTTATCAGACATTGAATATGCATTTAACTATGGTCCGATTTGTCCAAAGCCAATAAAGTGATTAGATTCCATTTATAGGCAAATCAAAGCAAACAACTAAAAATGAGAATTAAAATGAGACGTAAATATGAATTAAAATGAGACGTCTCATGACCATGATATAATGGCACCATTGACAATCCAATTAAAAGTAGGAGCAGCTTCATACAAAATATTACAAAAAGAAGAATTCCTATGGGAGGGATCTCAATACTAGAGGTATTGCTGTGAAAAAGAAAATTAGAGCAAATAAGGAATGCTGCAAGACCTGGCTGTATTGTAATGGTATGTTCACTTTAGCCTGTAGCTACTCTGGCTGCAGGCTGACTCTCCGGTCCTCCTGCGAGCACAGCACTGTATCAGAGTGTTGCCATGGTAACATGCAGAAACGCTCTGACCAGCCTGCTCGCAGCCCTCCCAGGCCCTTCCCTCCCTCTGCTGGAACTATTTGCCAGCAGACCAGTGAGGGAGATCTTTGATCTCCTCACCAGCCCAAGAGGGCTTACAGTTAAGCTGGCTCTGCATGGGCCGGCAGGGGAGATGAAAGGATCTTGAGGCCCACTGGGCGTTTTCTGCAGAACCCACCACTGCCCACCTGAAAGCCCAAACTGCCGACTAGTGGGCAGTAGGGACCAGGTTGACTACCCCTGGTCTAGACAATTGTGTCCAGGCAGTTCTGCTTCCCTGGCAGATACAAAGCAGAAATTGGTGGGAGGTGATCTGTGATCATTCTTTAACTGGCTATATCACGTGAAGAAGGTGAAAACGCTCAAACTCCTCAACACTGTCTCCAAGAAGCAAACCTTGTCCAAGATGCCTGGGATCAACCATCACATCTTGAAGTGGACAACATATCAACTGGTTGAGATAGTACATGTTTGTTGAATAGAAAGGTGAGGAATAATCATGTGCCAGTTTGGCCAGAATACCAAAAAAATAATGGAGACAGAAGAACTCCAGAAACTTTCTCGCCAACCGAATCTGAGACATTACTATTTCTGATATTTAGTAGGAGAGATGATTTCTGTCTTGGTTAACGGGGTACACGGAATCATTATCATTTGTATTGGAACAAGAAACATTCTCTACATTGAGTAGCTATCCAAACTACATGATCTCTGCAATTTGGGAAAATATTTTTTTTCTAGAAAGTTTTTGGGGAAACCTTTGATATAAAGTGAAAAGCTGTTAATTGGAAATGTAGATTTCTGATTATAAACCTCAGAATGTGCTGATGATCTGAAGTATTTGAATATCATAATACGCAGTCTTGAGATTAATACAGAGATAATTCAAGCAACACAGGATTTGACAGAACTGAAGGGAGCCAGGGACACTGGATAGTTTGAGTATATAATTTTAGTCTCCTGTGAATTGTAGAACCAGGAATAGGTTGGATATTGGAACAAAAACTGTGTGGGATAGGAGAAACAAATCTATTAAAACAGCCTTTTTGATTATGTCTCCAGATCTGGGCCATTTCTTCCTGCCCTCTATTGTATTTTCATACAGCTTCCTCATAAAATTACCAAAGAACATGTCTTCTCGGAATAGTAGTGTACACATATTATTCTTTGAATGTGTACAGTATTCACATTTCATCGACAGAGTCAATAGGCCCTCACTTGATGAAAATTAATCACATCAACTGAGGGTTCCAGGGAAAATTCAGAGGCCAATCTGTCATTGAAGAGTGCCTTAATACTCTTGGAACATCTGAAAGAAAGCCTCTTCAGTATGAGACAATCAGAACTGGAGTGCTCTGGCTACTGAGGAGACTGCTCATGCAGAACAACAAACAGTGTCGGTAGTCAAATATGCTTTGACAAGATGTCCATCTATAAGATGTGAAAAAGGCCATTGTTTTTCTTCCAAATCAACCAGCACATTAAACGTAGGTGTAGAAGATTAATAACCGGCCTATTCTGCTTTGTAGGTAAGCAATCTGTCATCTCTTCCTTGTAAAGGCTTTTCACATGCAAAATACACCAACTCTGATCGCAAATCCACAGGAAAAGTCTTATTCTTTTTTTCTCGGTTCTGAAAAATAACTACTGGAAACAGCTTCAGTTGATTTCTTTTCCCCCCATATCTTAGCCGGATCAGTCTCATGCTTTTTAGCAAAGTCCCTACCTGCTTTTATATGGCAGGCTTTCAGTAATGGTTTCTTTTCTCCAATCTTCCCATATAGTCTAAGTTCGAAGCTGAGCTCTTGAAATTGTAAATTGGTGCACATTTACGCTAATCTTAGCCACTGACCTCTGCAGCTCCTTTAGAGTGACTGATGGTTTCTTCTTGGCTTTCAAATCTCCCTCTTGCTTGATCGCTGAGTTTTCGAGAGTATCCTTTTGTAGATAGTGTCTGGTTAGAGGTATCCTACTCTTCTGGATAAATGATCCAACAGTGCTAACTGTTATTTCAACATCAATATTATTTTGTGCCATTTTTGTAACGGATGTAGTTTTTGTACTTTTTCTCAACTGCTGTAGAATGCGATTACTTTATCGTTGTTACAGCAAACCCTCAGATCTGCAGGCTGACCAGTGATCCTTCTCTAGAGTGAGACTTTTATCCAGAGAAAAATGCTCGTTAATGTAATGGCTCACAGTTAGAAGCCAATTGTTAGGTAAATGTATTGCTATTAGGGCATTTTGTTAAGCTGTGTGAGCATGGGACTTCAAGGCCGGAGAAATGTTGACTGATTTTGCAAACTGCATAATTTAGGTTTCTATTTTTCTATCAACTATCGTTCAACATAAAACTAATGTCATCATAAAATAATTATTATTTAGTTTGTGTTTTCAGATAAAGTATTATGCAGGACAAAAGTTCAATACAAAGAGTTGAGAGTCTTTCAGTCAGATGTGGTAAATATCCAAGGGTTTGAATACTTTTGCAAGGCATTGCAGTTCCTTACATCCTCCCTTTTCTCTCCTTTTTTCTTTCTTTTCTACGATATCCAATTCTTCCATCCTCGATACTTTAAAGTCAAATGGCTTACTCGTTAAACACTGCATTTTTGTGAATGAAAAACGCAAACTAAAATACTCAAACTGGGACTATACCAGAGTGGAGAATATTTCCAAACTGGATATTTTTGCCTAAATGTTGTAATGTGGTGTTTTTTTTCCACAGAAAAAATATATTTTTTTCTATTTCAGCCAAGTTTAATTCCTAGGCATGCACATCCGGAGAACTGATTAAAGTATGTCCTAGCTATATATTCCCTTAACTCTAACCACTCACTGAGTTTAATTCAATCTCTGTCAGGTAGTGTCCTGAGCCAGATGAACTCACTTTATGCTACTCTTTGATATTTTAATGCCACAATTTCTTTAAGCATTAAACTTCATCCAGATAACTTCGCCCCTCTACCCTCGTCTGCTATCTTCAAGGTTCTTCAAAAGAGGGTAAGGATCTCAATTTATTCATAAGCTTAGAGCCATATCATTCCACAATGTCAATATTTCTGCAACTATCCTTGCCAAAAAATTAAACCAAACCATTTCTTCTTTCTCTGGGTAGCCCTGATCACCTTATCCAAGAGCCACAGGAAAATACCATCAGACTTGTCAATGTCATATATTTTTGTAAAATGTAATCCATTTTTGTAAAACCCTACTTCTAATTTCTACGCATGTCAAAAAGTTACTCTCAGTAGTTGTAAGAGTTTCCATTTGCTATGGGTAAAGACCCTTAATAGACTCAATGAATACATTGATCAGCCATGACATTAAAACCACCTGCCTAGTATCATGTAGGTCCCCCACATGCTCCCAAAACATAACTGATGCTTCCAAGCATGGACTCTTCAAGACCTTTTAACTTGTCTTGTGGTATCTGGCACCAAGGTATTAGCAGCAGGTCTTTTAAATCATGCAAGTTGTGAGGCAGGGCCTCCATAGTTTCGATTTGTTGTTCCAGGACATCCCACGGACATCACCCAGTCTTCTATCCATAACTATTTGTCCCTTGTCAGTGTCACTCAGATCTTTGTACTTGCCGCATTATATATCCCTCTCATTGACAGTAACAATATAAACAATATTAGAGGGCACATCTGTTCTCTCCCAGATACTTGGGCATGACTGTTCTCTCCCAGATACCTGACCCTAATTGCCAAACCCGGTAAGGACGCAATTTTGCTTCTTAATAGTGATTTGAAACTTCACGCTACAAGAGGTTATGGTGCTTAGAGTGTTCCTTAAATAGGACATGCCACATGCGTACAGTGTTGCGTCCAATGTGAATATAGCAGTGGTGAAAGAGGAGATGGCCGTTCTTATGGACAGTAGAGGAAATATGGTGAGCACCCATGTATCCCTGATAAGGACAGACAAGTCTGGGAGGAAACTGTGCAAACTGTATGAATTTGTTTTTCAAAGATAAGCATTTCCAAACTTTGATACGCTGGGACTGCAAGTTTAGCAGCAGCCATCAAATTGAACAAATCTATGCAAAATTGCATAGCTGTATAAAACAGACCACCTAGGGTATTTCTCAAGGGCAATTTGACACTTCATTTTGACACTGTAATCATTTTGGAATGAACATCTGCCAAACTGCTGGATATATTAAATGATTTGTATTTATCACACTCATACAAGCACAAAATTGTAGTTTCACAGTAAATATTTTATTGCGTATGTGTGTTAATGCAGGAGAAAACATGGGTTCAACTTCATCTCCTGAATACAGCAGTACCCTAGTCGTAGTAATTTTTGTGTGTGTACAAGACTTGAAATTTTGACAGATTGATTTACTGGGCCTATGGCATATTTGGTGTGGAATAACAGCCCCCAACTGATAGTTGCTCTTACAATTGCATATAATTTGCAAATAAGACCACCTTTGCTTTTTAATAGTGGGCATTTAGAGTATTTTTCACAGTTGTTTAATCATACATTTCTCCCAGATTTGGCACTAATATATTTAGCATGTGTTTTCGCACAATTTACAATTTTTTGGTCGATTTCACAGACATAGTGTATTCTACTACTGTATAGACCATATATTGTATTCTGTTTTATTCCCTGGTTATATTATAATACATTAAATGTATATCTTTTACAGATTAGACCACCACTAAAACTACAACCTGCTTGCCAGTTTGACCACAGCAGGATTAATAAAAAAAAAAATTAAAAAATATACAAATCTAATACTACACTCTAAAAGTTTATTTTTTATTTTTTTTATACTTAACCCTAATACTAAACTCACCCTTAAACCTAACCTTAATACAGGCTCTAATCCAAGCTCTAAGCATTACCCTACCTCTAAGCGTAGCTCTATTTGGAACTGTAGCCACACTTCTATACATGACACTTGCTCTAATCCTAGCCCACCCATATATATTGTTTGTGTCTCCAAATGGTGACTTTCTGTGGCTAATTTATTAGCAGATACAATTGTTCTGAATTGTTATAAAACATTCAAGCAATTCAATGGTATGGTCTCCAGTGAAGATGTCTGACAAAACCTTTTTGAATAAGAAACAAATATTAAATATAAAATAAAATATTGTTTAAAAAAAACAAAACGTAACAACAAAAACAATATAAAGAAACAATGTACTTACTTGGCCATGCATAATAGCACTTCATGTACCAAGCGTTGCATCTGCTAAATCAGCATTTGTATTGAAGGATATTTTTTTAATGTTTATGTCCACCAGACCATGTGAACCTCACATAGTACAAGACTAAACACGCCATAGGCATTTATAACACACTAATTATTTAGAGGTTTCTAAAAATATATATTTTTAATCATTTCAACCAATCCAAAATGTCCATGATGTTCACTTGAGGACTGGCAAGGGGAGCATCAGGCCACTTGCCCTCTGGACTACTAGCATTATAAGACTGGCAACTGGATGTGTGTTTCAGTTTTAAATCATTCTTCTTGAAATTAAAATAGCAGTAGGTGCATTTTGATATCTGTTGGCACGGCACTGCAGGAGTGTGGTAGCAACCAAGAATTCTGCAGGATCTTTGCTAGTCCAGAACTTTGTAGGTTTGTGCAAGGGTTGGTGGCTTGCGTGGGCAATACGACTTTTGGGAAGACCAATTAGGAGAAGGTTACAATAATCCATGCAAAAGTTTACTAGAGCATAGACAAGGTAGTATCTTGTGTAAGAAAGGGGCGGATGCAAGCTATGTTTTTAACCCCTTCCCGAACGTGGACGTACTAGGTACGTCCGAAAAAAACGCAATTTGCGTCTATAGTGCTGCCTGCAGGGAGACTGCCTAAACTGACAGGCAATCCCCCTGCTGGTGAAAAAATAGAAAAATGTTAATAAATAAAAAATATATAATATATATACATATATATTATATATATATATATATATATATATATATATATATATATATTATTAAGTATATATATATATAGTTATAATATAGATATAATATATGTATATATATTATATATTTTTTTATTTATTAACATTTTTTTTGAGTGCACTCTTTTTCTATTGGTATATATATATATATACCAATAGAAAAAGAGTGCACTCAGGAGGACTTCTTTGAAGAAAATATACTAAATGTATTCACATACGTGTAGTAATTTTAAAAACGATCAAGTCGACGTTTCAGTCCCCGAAGGACTTTTATGATAAAAGTCCTTCGGGGACTGAAACGTCGACTTGATCGTTTTTGAAATTACTACACGTATGTGAATACATTTAGTATATTTTCTTCAAAGAAGTCCTCCTGAGTGCACTCTTTTTCTATTGGTATAGATTACGGCTGAGGCAGCACCGAGGCAGGCACAAGACCGGCAAATTGAGTGTGGGACATTCGAAGACTACATATATATATATATATATATATAAATATATATATATATATATATATTATAAAAAAATAAATAATAATTAAAAACAAATACAACAATTTTAAAAATGATTTTTAAAAATGTACAAAATGATATATATATATATATATATATATATATATACACACACACACACACATGCTCACATAGTCCCATGCACTCACACATTAAAAGTTTCTCATGTCGGGTGCATAGTTCCTGGGCTCCAAATTGTTTAAACAGCAAATGAAGTTGGCTGCAATCCGGCCAAATGTTTATTAAATCTAAAATGACCCACGTTTCAAAACGACTTTATCGTAAAGAAACAGTTTTTGTGTATAGATTATGCCCCCGCAGTCTCACTGCTCAATTATCTACCATTTAGGAGTTAAATCACTTTTGTTTCGGTTCATGCAGCACTTGCCAAACCTATCCTGGCTGTGACTGACAGAGCTGCAAGAAAACAAAATGGTTTCATTTTCAATCAGATGTCAATTTTTCTTTTTATCTCCTGCTGTTTGAATTGAGCTTTAACCACACATGGGATGATCCTGCAAGGTCTAGAAAGTTGTTGACAGTGCAGGAGATAAGAAATATGAAATTAAACAGGATTTGCAATAAAGGAAGTATAAACATTAGCTGACTCTTTACAGGAAGTGTTAAGGAAAGCTGTGCAAGTCACGTGCAGAGAGGTGTGACTAGAGCTGTATAAACAAAGGGCATGATCTATACACCAAAACTGCTTCATTAAGCTAAAGTTGTTTTAGTGACTATAGTGTCCCTTTAACATTGGGTATTTCCAAACTCAGGACAAAATGTAGAAACTATTTTGTACGGGTGTTTTTTGGCGGTTGTATATGCGTAATAGATTTTGGGTGTCAAAGTTGGAAAAAGTTCATTTTTTTTAAATGTTTTCGTCATATTTTATAATTGCTTTTATAGTAAATGATATGATGACAATAATGGTATCATTAGAAAGACCATTTACCATTTAAGACCATTTAGAAAGACCATTTAATGGTGGGAAAAACGGTATATAATATGTGTGGGTATAGTAAATAAGTAAGATAAGATATTGTAGATAATTGACAATCCAGTTTCCAATTAATGAAATTATTTATGAATTATTATTCTAGATGAATTAGAACAAATCTTCCATTTCTTTCATCTTTGCTATTTTTCCTTAAAAATGACAATTCTCTTATTACTTGTTTTCAATTCCCAATATAGTGTCTAAATCCCATTATGTGCAAAGCGTTGATGGGTAATACAAATGTGTTCACTAAAAACGTTTTGTGTAACAGTTTACATGGGTAATTTATAGGAGTATTCAAACACACCATGTAAATAAAATAGTTTAATTCTTAGTTTATTGTCCGCAATGTAATAAGCTTTCTAAATAATTCAATACTGCTAGAAAAAAGTACCAAATGATTTATCTACAGAAGTCTATGGTGATTTTTGTGGATTACTCATTTGGAAATGTAATCATTTGAAAGATTGTTAAATCAAGGCCATATAGGCTATATGATTCATGTTTTTTTTTCTTCCAAGCTTTTTTCTTATGAATGACTCCCTAAATACTGTTTGTTTTAATTATTTTTTTAGGTCTTGAAAGTTTCCTGATTTTGAATATTGGTAATTTTGCATACAATTTATGTAATTTGAAAAGTGAACATTTGGATCCAGGAAACAGAAAAAAACAAACAAACAAAAACAAAACGTGAAGCAAGTGATCTGCAGACACATTCATCAAAGGAAACAAAAACATTGAAGAGGCAGTTCCAAATCATACCTAAGAGCAATGTGGTCACTACAGCTGCTGTTTTTCATCACAATTTCAGAAGCACTAACATATGGTAAGATTTTTTTTTTTTAATTTCTTTTTTATATTCTGCTTTAGATACGTGTAGAATGTGAAATTACACTTGAAATTATTATTTGCATTTTACCTGTTATATGTGATATGTGTGCAATCTTTCTGTCTCTTTTGAAAAGACTGAAAAGAGGAATATGATTTTATTTGCTAAATCAGGTGTCAATAAAATGCCCATGTACTTTTTTTTTATTTATTTTAAAATGTGAAATAATGCCCCGAGTTCATTTTTCCATTAATGCACTAATAAGATTCTCACGTTTCTCACTATTTTATAACCTGAGACATTGCCGAAATCTTCTAGAATAGTAATTTGGGGGAAAGAGACTAGTAATATGCACACATCATGGCAAAGACTTACATTTTGCTTCATTGAAGACTTTTACACCTTCAGTTTGCGGATGTTCCTTAATTAGATAAAGAGTTAGTTCTAAAGAGATTGCAAATAATAAAAATGATACAGGTCAACCTTCTCAGGTACCATTTTTACTAACAAATGGTCAGGATGAAGCCCCATGGTTGGGAAATGTAATATAAACTTCTATGGGCCATAAAAAATGCTTCAGAAAATCCAAATATTTTAATTAATTAAAAAAGATAAGGCCATTGTGGTTTGTTAACTGCATTCTCTGTGTTTGTGAGCTATTCGCCAGCCACATAAAGCACACACTATATCTCATTTGTTTGTACTCTTTTCTAGTACACCTAGTTCATCTGAGTAGACCAGGGAACATCAACATATAGCACTTGTGCGATGCATTGTATGTGGGGTGCATTTGCATTGCATGCAAGGCTGCAAGACTCAAATGGACCACTGTGGAGATAGGTAAAAGAGGCACCATCCTACTTCACCAAAGAAGTGACAATTGAAGACCGCTTATTCCTAGTCCAGAATGTACTTGTTCAAGTGTCTCTGGTGTAGGAAGGAAAGCCAATAATTTCTCATCTAGGTTTGACTTGGGAGAGCATTGACGTTTCCTTGGCCAGAGGGGATATAATTAAGTTTTTTAGAAAAATTTGGGCAAATCCAACTATGGGGTAAAAATGAAGGACTTGCTATTTCTAAAAGTGTAAAAGCACAATCTCAAGCATAGTGAAAACATTTGGTGCACAAGAGTAAGTTTTTGAAAAAAAAATAGCAGTTCCTACGCATCAAGCTGAGGGGCATATTCTCTGCCTTTATGGGTTTGGATCTCCTTGGTCTAATAATATTGAAATCACTAGAACAGGTCCCATTCTGACTAGGAGGGCTTAGGGTCTGATATATATGATCCATCAGGAGGCTGTTGTCATCAATGTCATGAGCCATCTGATTGCTGATGTTATGTGCCAAGGGCACATGTTTTTAACGCCTACAGTCTCTATAAGTTATTATTTATATTTATGGCAGACCAGTCATCCATTGCAGCCTCCTTTGCAGCTTATTTCTGTTGGAGTTGGGTGGTTTGTCAATTACCTGATAATGAGTAATAGTTGGCTTCTCCATTAAGCTCTCCAACTCCATGGTGTACATATCTCATGCTTGGACTTCAGCCTTCAAAACATTGCTGTTTATTTAAGATATCCTCAGCCACGTGGTATTTAACATTGGGTGTCTTTCAACAGACTTTGTCAAAACCGACTTAAAAGGCAGGTATACAGTTTTCATTTTTGGAGCTTGCATAGCTACTTGAATCCACAAGTCCACCTTCTTGAGAGTTTTCCAAGTGTCAATAAAAATAAACTCCAGATGAGTTACTACTTTTCTGAGTTCATGAAGTAAAGCAGCAACTCTCAAAATTTAATCTCCTTGAAAAAAAAAATGTAGTCTGCAAAAAGGCACGGCATAAAATCTAACCATCAAAAATTTGCACGGCATAAAAACTAACTCTCGAAATTTTTTGGAATACCACCCAAAGGGTAAAGGATTAATCTCCATGAAAAAAATAGTAGTCTGCAAAAAAGCACGGCATAAAAACTAACAGCTTTGTGTGTAAGTAGCCTTAAAGTTCGAAATGCGTTAGACAATTCTATAGTTCAGTTTGGTTGTGGGCTTTCCTAACTTGCTGTGCTTTCTTTTGTGATTATTATTAGAATTTTGTAATAAACACTGTTCTTTTTGTATGCCTTGCCTTTTTGGGGACAAGAATTTTTATTTGGGCATTCCTCCACCCTATTGGTGGTGTTCTGACAAATCAGTTGCAAGGTCATTTCCGTATGTCTCCTTGCAATCTGGGTCTCTTTCTGCTTATTCTTCTTAGGAGACATCTCTGAAAACCCTTAGACATACGTCAGCTGTGGCACTTCAGCTAAGGTTAAAAAATGTTTCACCTCCAAGCAGAGCTCTAGCTTCAGCCATTCATCTACAAGCTCCACTTCCTCCTGTAAGAAAAAAAAATAAAAATAAAATAAAAAATAACAAAAAAAGAAGAAAATAATCACCCATAGAAAACAATATGAAAGTGAATTCTGAGAATTCTGTCCTTAGTGTCATAAAGCAGGACAGTACTTTTCCTCATCTTGCATACAGCAGGTCATCTGAACTTTTAAAGGTTTAAGTAGCTTTGCACATGCACATTAAGTTTAATTAGAGGGCGGATTGATGTATTTGTATCAAAGTATATACAATGAAAGGAAATACTGGACAAGTAAACCTATCATATTCTTTACTGGCACACTATACAATTTTCAAGTGACTAGATTGGGGTAACTATTAGTCTCTTAAAAATACCTTATGATGATTGGCTAATACAAGAAATGTTCTAGATTACAATCGGCAATACCATGACAAATAATATAGTTCACTCCTCTTTGCTGTTTTGCAAATCTGTTCTGATGTGGAACATGCTTTTTTTGATTGATTATATAGCAAAGCAATCACCATATGCCCATGATCAGTGGCGTACACACAATCCCGGTGCAAAACTGATCCATATGTAATGTTGATTTTTTTTCTGTTGACATCTCCACACCTCATATTTAAGAGATAAATTCCTGTACTTACTGTTTTGAAGAAGCATAGTACAACCAAGTCATATGATTCTACGGAAGGCTAAATCAAAACTTCAGAGCCCAAAATAGTAGTAGTTGCTGTAATGTTATTCCTGAAAGTGATATGTGGGAGAGAGCCTAATATTCACTAACCATCTGCCAGGGATGTTTGTCTTCTGGAAGATATATGATAATATCTGTATGTTCCTGATCTAGAGCCTGTATGTTCCTGATCTAGAACTTTTTGTACATTTAGTTAGTGACCTTACCGGTCAGTGCTTCTTAACGTGGAAGAATCATAACTGCTGTAAATGCTGATGAAGTGTGTGGGTTTATGTTAAAGTTACCTACCGGTACTTTAAAATGCAGGTGTTCTTGTTGTAGTAAAATCCATAAAGCTGATAACTATATGTAATCTTATCTTAAAAATTAGCTTTTTGGGGGCGGGGCCGGACCGCCGAGCGGAGTGGTCGCAGGGAAGATCAGCTCCCGCACACATTGACCCTAAAAGCCTACTAAAGCCGATCTAAACCACCCAACTTACCCATCACTGCGACCCTCGATGGTTGAGGGCCACCGGACCGGGAAGAGGCTTGCCTGATGGGTTTTAGTCCCCCGGAGGGGAGTTCTCTGCTGCAACGGGCGGGAGCTCTCTTGGCGGTGAGTGGAGTGGACGGCCGCCGCTCCACTATCCTGCCAGCCGGAGCCTGATAGTCACGCTGCACCGGAACGGACCCAGCCCCGACCCCCCCCCCCCTGGGCTCAGGGGGGTGATCCCAGTCCTCACCCGTGGCCGCACTCGGAGACCCCGCAGAGAAGGCCTGACGCCTCAATCTAAGATGGCGGAGGCCGCATGTGAAAGCATCGCCTGACACAGACCGCTGATCCCCGCGGAACAGACATGCCAGGCACCTCACAGTGAGTAGGCAGAGCGGGGCCCATTAGAGACACCCACCCCCAGAGGCTGATGAGAGAAGGAGGGGGGAGATGCACAGCGAAAAGCGGTACCACAGATACTGCCACCGGCAGCACACGCTGAGCTACTTCACCTCTACCAGAAACGAGGGCCGGAGCCCTAGACACAACGCTGCATTCCCCCCCCCACCCCCCCCCCGATCAATCAACCCTCCAAACAGCATCCCCTGTCCAGCAGCAGCCCAAGACCAGCAACAAACCATGACCGCGCCATGCAAAGCTCAGGCCCTCAAGATGGAACAGAGCGCACCAGCAACCACCAACTACATGGTATCCCAGCATGAACTATCCCCACATGGAAGCCCACAGCCCAGCAGGCGTATAGGCTGAATGACCACCTGTCTATGCTGACACACAAGGCTGGCGCCCAGGACAGACCACCCCACCATTACCAATGATACATGGCTGAGTTGCATACTGTTTAGTTTTATCAGTTGATGTTTAACTGTTTCTGCTAGCTCAAGTGTGTGCTTCTGCTTTATAGTGAGATTGAGTGGTGGGAGGGGAGCAATGTAAAACTGCAGTACCTTACAGCCACGCAGTAATTTCATGTGTATGTTCTAGCGGTCACTATTTAGTCTGCCTATATATGCATAAGCCTTAAAAATGTTCCTAGCTTGTTTTATCTTTTTCAAAAAACTATTAACTAAGTGTTTTACGCTTTAGACACCCCTATAATGCTTGTTTAACTGTCTTGAAACTATGCTGACTCTACAAAATATAGTGCTGTTAGCTGTTGCCTTTCAAATGCTTGATATGTATTACTAGCCTGTATTTCCTACTGTGGCTACACAAGCCTGTTTATAACTTGCAGACACAATCTTGTACTATATCTAAACTTAAAACTACTCAGCATCACTCTAACGTATATGCCGCCAATCTTTCTGTTCATGTAAAAAAAATAAAAAATAAATGTGCTGTACCAACATGCCACTCATTGAAATGCTATGATTATGCCTGCAGTTGCTGTCGTGGCCCTGCACGATTGTCTGTAACTTATATGCACATGCAAAAATAAAGAATAAAAAATAAAAAAAATGCTTTTTTTTTTATTTTAATTTTTTTAATTTGTCTTGGTTGCGTTAACGACGAAAATGGCTGTAATACGCAAACCTTTTGTATACTCCAAAGTATTAACTTTCCAGTTCCATTAAAGATATTTAAAGAAATATGACACATTAATATTTGTGATGGCAACCAAAAAAATTGAAGTTACCATATATATGTCTTCCTTTAAAGACTAGTAGTATAAACCTTTTTAATGCAACTCTCTATTACCCAGCCACAAAGGTTTTTCCAATTATATTGTTGCCTGCTTAGCCAAGTCCTTTGCGATGGATTGACATTGAAGATGCCTTCTTTTCGTCTTAAAGCATTTATCACACAGACAGATCCAGTAGAAATATTCGCTAAGGGCAACATTTCAAGAAACTGGGCAGATGTAATTGTACATTGCTTAGTGATGCAAAAGGTGATCATGCTAAATGTTTGCAGATCTTGTGTGATGCATGCATGCACGCACATGGTTATATTGCAGATCTTGTGTGATGCATGCATGCACGTGGTTATATTGCAGATCTTGTGTGATGCATGCATGCACGTGGTTTTATTTGTATTTATAATTTGTATTACATTTTTATTTGGGACAAAGGACTTAAAGAATGGTATGAAATGCATATAATGATGAAAGAATTTAGAAACCAACAAAAGGGAAAGGAATCTGTGGATTTATGATATTCCAAATAATTACCTAATGATCTTGCATTTAGCACATAATGCTTGTAAGTATTTTTAAGTAGAAAATTAATGACAAAATCAGTTGTATTTTAAATGAATGTAAAATGCATTTATTTAAGAAAACATAAATTGAATATATGGTTATTAGTTTGCAGCATAACTGACAACATCCCAACCTAGGTAGATTAACATGATATGTTGCTTTGCTGTCTTTCATAGTTAATGTTAATTCTTGAAGTGAAAAAAGAACGCAAAGTATGAAAGAAATAGATTAGCAAGTAACCTACCATGCGCACATTTAAAAAACATAATTATGATTATATCTATTACACTTAGCATGGGAAGCCTATATAGATTCTGGTGCAGGTGGCATATTTATATATTAATACTGGGCATAAGGGAAAGACATTTTTGTGAAATTACATGAATCACCCAAGTTGTCACAAAAAAATTTGGGTTAATAACGCGTGTGATCTGCATCCATAATGTCTGAAGGTATTTTTCCACAATGAACTGCTCACTCTAGATGTAATCAAGTTGTGACAAATGCTACTTCCCATGTATGTTTGCCACAGACTCATGGAGGAGTGGAGAAGCCGGTCTCCTGCCCACCGACTATGGTCCACATCTAGGATACCGTTTGGGAGTTACCCTGCCCAGCCACCATTAATAGCTTTCCCTGGGTGCCCCTGGTTCGGCACTTTCCCTTAATGCAAATAGAACCAAACGCTGTCTCTCT
The DNA here is from genome assembly GCF_036172605.1 of Pelobates fuscus. Classification (NCBI taxonomy): domain Eukaryota; kingdom Metazoa; phylum Chordata; class Amphibia; order Anura; family Pelobatidae; genus Pelobates; species Pelobates fuscus. Next base: position 326,488,154 of record NC_086321.1, read on the forward strand.
GGTGGCCGTTAGGATGAACTAAAACCATAAATAGTCTCAGTGGTACTTAGCCGTGACCACTATGGAACTAATTTCTGCATGAGGACTTTGTGGGTTCCCGGTCACCTCAGCGGGACTTAGCCGCAAATGTTATGGAACTGTTTTCGGCATGAGGTGACCGTGCGGTTCCCTGACAACTTGGTTCGCAATTTTAAACCACTTTGCAACCCTCCAGGAGAAAGCTTTTTGGAGGGAAGGTGCCTGAGACTAAGGGGAACAAACACTACCTAAGAGCCAGGCAGAGCACCCTGTATTGCGGCCGTAGGAGCTTCCGAAAGTTGTCCGGCAAAAGCACCAAATGCCCTGGAATTATTTTGGGCATTGGAGCATGTGTGCGGCCGGTCAGAACTTAACACGGTAGCATTTCCCCTACACTGCATGGATCTGAGCGCTATTTGGAAGAACTTGGGCGCTCAGATCAGGGCTATTTAACAATGTATTATTTGTGGGGTTATTTTATGTTTTTATTATGTTTTGGGGTATTTTTATGTGTCATAGGAGATGGGACTCCTTGTACATGTTCCCTTATTTGTACTTTGTTTCGTCTGATATCCCCCTGAATTCAAATGCAATCACTACCAGATAATTGTTCCCTTATGTTCGGCTATTTGTTCCTTGCTGTGTGGTCCCCCTTGTTAACACTTCATAATCACCGACCACCCCTGGCTGTTAACCACAAATGAGCATTCACCTCAAGTGCTATCAGGACTGGCGGCCATCTTGCCTCCTGAACGCAGACAGCGGTACATGGTCATCGACTGCATGGATCTCTGAGTCATCTACGCAAGCTCGCAAACCCCAGGGAAACTTGCCGAACTGCCTGTTCGACTTCCCAACCAGTCGATGAAGAAACTACCGAACAAAGGAAGCATCAATTTCTTAAAAGCCAGGGGATGCGTTCGGCGGAACCCCCGAAAGTCGACCGGCCAGCTTGACAAATTCTCTGGAACTGGGCATAGGACCACGTGTGCAGCCGGTCAGAACTTTAACATTGTGTTGTTTCCCCTACACTGCATGGATCTGAGCGCTATTTGGAGAACTTTGGTGCTCAGATCAGGGCTATTTAACCATTTATTATTTGTGGGGTTATTTTATGTTTTTATTATGTTTTAGGGTATTTTTATGTTTGCCTCCCAGTTCCTGGGAGATAATTAAAAAAACAGTCTTTAACACAATTATCTCACAGGCCCAGAGATTCCTGGGAGGGGCTTGTGGTGAAGACCCCCTGCTGGGATCTGTGTATAAAAAGGCTGTGTTTGAATGCATTAAACCTGTTGTACTCCCAGAACTATGTGTTGTCTAGTTACTGGGAGGGGAAGGTCTTTAATCACTGTTCAGTACCTTGTTCCAGCTCGTGGAGGATTCGGCGGGAAGGTCCTTGTAAGGACTAGAGCTCCCAAGACTGTGTGTTGTCTAGTCCCTGGGAGGGAATGAGCTAGTCACCTATCCTGCTCCAGGACAGAGAGGCTCCAGGAGGACCCCAGTCAAGTCATGGCAACTGGGGCTGAAGCGCTGAGGTTTTCCCCTCTTCCAGCTAGGAAGCGGTCCTTGGCAGAGGTACCCAGCCATGGTACAGGGAGCTCCGCTTCAAGTGGTGGCAGCTTCCTAGCCTTAGGGGAAACATCCAGAACACCCCTGGGACTCCTGCACAAGATCTGTAGAGAACCTAACTTTCATCAGAGCTGAACAAACATGGCACCCAACTACACTGACGCGGAGTTTGACAATGAGCTGAAGGGGCTGCTGACTTTCTATGGAGCCATCCCCTCTGAGAAAAGCATAAAGCATATGAGGAACATAGTGGCTGGGTACCTGCAGTGCAAAGCAGAGCTGGCAAGCGAGTTGGCACGGTGGGGAATACCCCCCACACCAGTAGCAGTGTGCGTCCCAGGGAGAGGAGCGTGTCGTCCTCCATCCCCAGCGGCATAGTATGTTCCAGGAAGAGAAGCATATCGTCCTTACTCCCCAGCAGCAGTGTGAGTTATGGGTAGTGGAGACAGTCAGCCCCACTCCCCAGCGGCAGTGCTTATTTCAGGAGAGGAGACAACCGGTCTCTCTCCCCAGTGGCAGTGCAAGTTACTGGGAGTGGGGACAGGCGATCTTACTCCCTAGCGGCAGATTGTTTTCTTGGGGGGGAGACAAACAGTCTGTCTTCCCAGCGGCAGTGCAAGTTACTTGGATTGGGGACAGCCGGTCTCACTCCCCATCGGCAGATTGTGTTACAGGGAGAAGAGACAACCGCTCTCTCCCCAGCAGCAGTGCAAGTTACTAGGAGTAGGGACAGCTGGCCCCACTCCCCAGCGGTAGTGGTTAACCCCTACAGAGGAGTATTACGCACTCTGTACCCATAGACAACTTGGTCCTCACAGAGTGGAGTGCTGCAGTGTTCTTTCCCAGCAGGACCCTGGATTTACAAATGGGACCTTGCGGCAGGAGGTCCTCTGGACAACTGGGCCTTTTGGTAAACTGTGAAAACAACAGAACTATGTGTCATCTAGTTACTGGGAGGGGAAGGGCTTTAATCACTGTTCCGTACCTTGTTCCAGCTCGTGGAGGATTCGGTGGAGAAAGTCCTTTTAAGGACTAGAGCTCTCAGGACTGTGTGTTGTATAGTCCCTGAGAGGGAATAGAGCTAGTCCCCTATCCTGCTCCAGGACGAAGAGGCTCCAGGAGGACCCCAGTCAAGTCATGGCAACTGGGGCTGAAGCGCTGAGGTTTTCCCCTGTTCCAGTTAGGAAGCAGTCCATGGCGGAGATACCCAGCCGGGGTACAGTGAGCTCTTTGATTTTGGATTTCGAATCTCTTTGATTTTGGAGTTGTCTTTGATTAAATGTTCCAATGCTCACTTCATTTGAAGACAATGGAGAGATCTCATTTTGCTGGTGAGGGTACAATCTCCATTAAAGATAAATACATGGATATTCCAATTAACAAATTCTGGGAATTTGTCCCCAAAGTTGTATTACTATTCCTTAGATGTTTCCTCTTAATTTCTCTAACAACAAATAAATAAGCTACCTCCAACTACCTCCAGCTACCTCTGATTGTGCTATAGTGCTCTTGGCTTGGACACATGCTCTAAATGCTGTACATGCCATTTTGAGACACAGATAAAAGTCCTAGTATAGTATATTCAAATAAAAACAAAAAAATCACTAGAGACTTAGAAAAAAATCATCATGAGGAACCATGATTCTTTGCCACTATTCTCAGACCTATATGATCAAATAAAGAGAGCTATAATCTTAATTTAAGCTGGACCAGTTTAGAACTTGTAACCGCATATACGAAAAGGTAACATTTGAAACAACATTCAAAGTGGGAATGCCTGTTGTTGACTTTAGCGTATGTAATGTTTGCAGGTTTTTGTTATGTGTTCAGAGACATACTTTGTTTCTGATGTAATTACAATAGCCAAACATATAGAACAGCATTAAACACAGGTTTTAGTTGTGTTACAAAGACTGAGAGAGAATTTATTCCAGAGTTAAAAAAAAAAATCAAACACTCCTCTTTTTCTACAGTAGTTTATCTCCTAAACGGCAGTTTAAATGGACACAGCTAAGTGGTTGCCCATCGTACACTATACCTAAGTATATCCATAAGTATATAAAGTGTATTTGGTGTTTTCTTAGTTTTGCTAAATATAGGTGATTTATAAGGAATTATGCACGTATGTCACTAACTTAACCATATAAGAGAGCAAATCCTAAGCACATGTCCCCCAAAATCTAAAGGGCCTTTCAGTCTTAAAGAAGGTATTTACTGCTGTTCTCGTGTTTAAATAACTCAATCTTGAATAGCCCTTTATAGTTGGTGTTGAAGCCTAAGGACTGGAGCATTATAACATGACAGTGTCACTAACTTTTCACATCATTTGACTTTCTTCTGAAAACAGTTCCCAAGCGAAGAACAAAAATTGTGTTTACAAGGAACTGTTAGCATATAAAATGGGATTTGAAAGGACGGCAGTACCTCCTAAGGATCCCCTCAATGTAGTTTCTATTTTTACAACCTTCACTATCTATTTTATAGATCTGACCCCAAGAACTAAAAGATTTATGACTTGCATAATTCCGAAACACTACCAAAGAATAGATTTATAGCCATTCATTCAAAAAATGTGTTCAGAGACATACTTTGTTTCTGATGTAATTACAATAGCCAAACATATAGAACAGCATTAAACACAGGTTTTAGTTGTGTTACAAAGACTGAGAGAGAATTTATTCCAGAGTTAAAAAAAAAAATCAAACACTCCTCTTTTTCTACAGTAGTTTATCTCCTAAACGGCAGTTTAAATGGACACAGCTAAGTGGTTGCCCATCGTACACTATACCTAAGTATATCCATAAGTATATAAAGTGTATTTGGTGTTTTCTTAGTTTTGCTAAATATAGGTGATTTATAAGGAATTATGCACGTATGTCACTAACTTAACCATATAAGAGAGCAAATCCTAAGCACATGTCCCCCAAAATCTAAAGGGCCTTTCAGTCTTAAAGAAGGTATTTACTGCTGTTCTCGTGTTTAAATAACTCAATCTTGAATAGCCCTTTATAGTTGGTGTTGAAGCCTAAGGACTGGAGCATTATAACATGACAGTGTCACTAACTTTTCACATCATTTGACTTTCTTCTGAAAACAGTTCCCAAGCGAAGAACAAAAATTGTGTTTACAAGGAACTGTTAGCATATAAAATGGGATTTGAAAGGACGGCAGTACCTCCTAAGGATCCCCTCAATGTAGTTTCTATTTTTACAACCTTCACTATCTATTTTATAGATCTGACCCCAAGAACTAAAAGATTTATGACTTGCATAATTCCGAAACACTACCAAAGAATAGATTTATAGCCATTCATTCAAAAAAAGTAATATCATAGTCATTTTGTCATTTTTCCTGCTAGCCATCATATACCTTGACCAGTGGTTCCCAATATTTTTTCACTTGTGTACCCCTTGGCAGCCCATTTCCATAAAGTTTATGGAAATACATTTGTAATGTATATCATTGCTGTTATTAAAATGTATAAAAAAAAATTCTGCCCCATCTGCCCTAGGCTTCCATGCTCTTCCCCTGTCCCAGGCCCTCCCTGCTTCTATTCTGCCCCAGGTGTGTGTATATATAAAAATAAATAAATATATATATAAATTGCAGATACACACATGCTGACACACATGCAGATACACATACACACAGATGCAAACAATGACAGACACACAGATACAGACATAGAGATACCAACACTAGTACACGTAAAGATACAGACACACAGTTACAAACACTGACACATGCAGATACACAGACACGCAGATACAAATAATGACACAGATACAGATATACAGATAAACTAACACACATACAGACACATATGCAGATGCACAGACACACAAATACAAACACTGACATACATATAGTTACACAAAACCCCACACAGATACAAACACTGACACACATGCAGTAAAATTAACACATAGAAACAAAAAATTACACACATACAGATAAACAGCTACACACACACACACACACACACAAACACTACATACACACACATGCAGGTCAAAATTTTAGCCACCCTTCAGTTTCCTACCTTTTAGGTGCAGGAGGGCTGTTGGGATTTAGGGACTTGCTCCTCTCCTGGTCCCCCCTCCCACCCAACCCCCCACTTGTGGCTCATTTTCCCTCACCCGCCCGCACAGCTTGGTCTGAGTGAGCGGGGGGTAAGTGACCAGCTCTCATTTCCTCCCAGCAGATTAGAAGTGGGTCTGGTCACTCAGGTGACCCTAAGTGCATGGGTCAGTTGATGGGCCTGCAGTTCCCACCTGTGCAGTGTGGCTGCACCGGCGACAGAACCGCCATTACTGAATTTTTTTCATGTACTCACGGAGGAACTGGATTGTACCTCTGGGGGTACACGTACCACGGTTTGGAAACCCTTGACCTAGACCAACAACATAATTCTGGTATCTCATATTTCTCCTTAGGCACTATTTAAAAAAAAAAATTACCATAACTATCTATAATGGTATGATCGCTAAGGCTCTCAGGAGATTGCCATGTGGTATAGGATAAAATATGGGTTAACCAAGACTTTTTTTTTCATCAACTTCATACCTATTTTTGAGATTTGTAAAATAATAATAAAAAAAATAAAAAGTGTCACATTCAAAATATGAGGTGTTTTTATAACACCACAAGAGAAATTAATAGAAAACATCTTTGTTTACCACTCTACTCCATAAATGTAGAACATAATTATGTCCTATATCAGAAAGCCTGCAAACAGAAAACATACAACCAAGATGCAATTTGTAGAATCAAATAAGAACAAAAACATATCAAATGGTTCCCTATGGTTCCAGTAAGGAATTCTAGAGGACAGGTGGACAAGGGAGAAGTCTTTGAAATGGAGTGAGAAAGTAAAGAGACAAGAACTAAGGCACAAGTCTTGAGCAGATGGAAGGGTACATGTGGGAAAGTAATTAGAGATGAGTTTAGTTAGAAATTAGAAGGAGAAGTTTAGGACTATGAAGTTTAGTCTGGAAATGTTACCGAGCCAGTGATGAGATTAATAGAGTGGGAAGCAGATGATGAGTGACTGAGATGTAAATGAGTCTAGCAGAGATTATTGAAGATAGATTGGAGAGGAAATAGACAGTAGAGCGGGATAGTAGAGCGTGCAATATTAATATTACTAGAGAGTGGATTAATTTTTCTTTTGTTTCTCGTGTTAAGGATAGGCATATGCTGGTGTTAAAGGGACACTCCACTGGCAAAATAAAATACACTGTTTAGTAGATACACTCCCCCCCCCACCCCCCCCTCACCCTCCTCCCCTGGGTTTGCTTCTATTCCCAGCTTTATTCGTGCTGTAAAAGCCCCTTGATGCCTGACGGGGCCCCGATTAAAGATAGTCATTGGGCTGCCCTAAGTAAAAGGGCCACACAATAGGCCACCCTGAACTTGTGGACTCCAGTGTAGCTGCACCGGGTTACTCCGGTGGTAGTTCTGCCACTGCATGCATGTTTTTACTGGAGGTATATCTAATTAACAATGATTTTGATAATTAATTTATGTATTTGTCCCGTGAGGTATCCCTTTAACCTTCTAAGAGGTTTCTGATAGACAGTAAGTAATGTAAAATGTCAGAGAGTTCATACCTCTCCTATTGTCATATTCCCCCAGTCTATTCAGTCATTGTTAATTCCACCATCTATCCCTTAATGTCGATTTAGCCCTCACTATCATTTACCTGTAAATGATTATTCTTTTGACATGCTTCCCCAATTCATCGGCTTATTGCCATAATTTTATAATTAACGTCCTCATTACCAACATAACATTTATTTTCCATCTTAATCTCACTGCCAAACTGTTAACACTGTAGGATCTGTAACATTTTCAAATCATTAAATTGATTATAGTGTCTTGTGGCTCTACTACATTTGGTGTTAAAGCATTTTTTTGTCATCGTTTTTTTTCATTGCATATAAGTAGTAACATGTATGGTGGTGTATTTAGGTTTTGTGCTGCCCTAGGCAGGACGGTGCTGGGGCACACCCCCTTCCCTCCCCTTCCCCCCCACTCCAAGTTAAATTTTCCCCACCCCTTCCTGTCAAGGCCGCACTTTGACTGACAGACGCATACTCACTCACAGACGCACACACTCATTGACAGACACACGTTCTCATATACACTGACAAACAATGACATACACACACTCACTGATTTGACACACTGATAGACAGACATACACTTACTCTGACACACACTTTCTGACAGACACACAGTCTCACTGACAGATGCACGCACTGACTGACCGACACATACACACTGACTGACAGACGCACGCACTGACTAACAGACACATACACTCACTCAAATTCACTGGCACACACATTTACTGAAACACACACACTCACTGACAGACACACACACACTTGCTCACATTCACTGACACACACACTCACTGACAGACACACACTCACTCACATTCACTGACACACACTCACATTCACTTACACACACATTCACTTACACACACATTCACTAACACACACTCACAATTATTATTATTTTTTATTTTATTTAAATCCACCCAGCCTCCCTACTTTTGGGATAGCTGGGTGGGTTTCTCACCTGGGGTCCAGTGGGGCTGCTGGTCAGGAAGGCGGCCGGACGTACAGGCCACCCAAAGGTGGCCAGGCAGCCACCTCTTGGTCTTCCTTAAAACGAGGCAAGCAGGGTATTTGCCTGGGCATTTGGGGGCAGCGTTTTTTGCCGCCCCCTGGAAAGTCCCGCCCAAGGCAAGTGCCTTGTTTGCCTCGCGGTACACACACCCCTGCTCCTGGTGTTGAGCACCAGGGTTTGTGCAACCACATACCAGAACCCTGATGCAGCTGCAAGATTGAAAAAGACCTTGTGGCGAAACCAGCTTCGCCACTGTGAACTGGAGAGGCCTGGCTGCTGGCCTCCTGCCCGCTGACTATGGCCCCTGGACGTGTTGCACTTTAGAAACTATATTTGGGCAGGTAATAATTTGTATCGCTGCTGCTGGCCCTTTAAAAGCAGCGATGGACATATTGGAACTTTTGGGACTACTGTACCTTTAAGACTGTGGAGCGTAGTACAGTAATCCTGCCTTTAATACTTTAATGTCATGTATGTATTGTTGTATGCAGTTAACCTGGGTTATATATATGTATGCAGCATTCATCTGATTGTTCGGTAGAATCACTCCATTCATTGTATTGAGGAAACTACCGAACAACCAGACCACCCAGGACTAAGTGTGCCTCCAATTACCGTTTGCAACAATGTTGCAAACGGGTAATTGGCAATCAGTGTAATGTGTTCTTTGTCCTCTGGGTGGCCGCCATTCGGGAAACAAACACGTGGCGGCGGCCATCTTAAACTACCGAACAGCGGTGTTTTGCCGTCGAGTGTCTGGAACTAAAATCGGACACTTGACTAGGCAAACACCGCTGAGACCTCCATACTTCCAGAAATTCGTATAAAAACTACCGAATGACCAGCCGTTCGGTAGAAAGAACCCCACAAACAAGGGAATTCATTCAAACCCTCTCCAGGCTCTATAACACAGGCAATTCGTCTGTTTTCATTCCCTTGTTTGTGACCGACCGCAGGGCCAAAATGCATGGAACTGTTTTCGGATACTTTACCCATGCGGTCGGTCAAATCTTTGGAACCTCATATCTCCCGAACCGTTCATCCGAATGACCTGATTCTTGGATATGTTGTCCCCCTGAATAAGGGCTATCAGGGGATACCTGTTTTGGAGGTGTAGCATATGCATTTGGGGTACATCCAGGAATTGGGGAAAAGGGTGTACGGTATAATTATGTTAAGTGCTAATCTAAGGGGAGGAAATGTGTGGGAGGTACATCCATGTGATTGGTTAAATTCATCCTCCCCCTGGGAGTGTCCTGTATGTACTTGGTTGTAATAAAAGCCAGACTGGGTGTCCCAGTCCAGAGTTCTTGCTTAACCCTCAAAGCGATGTGTCGTCTCGGTCTTTGGGGGAATGGGATTGTATGCTGACTGCCAAGAGTGTAAGCCGATGTCTGCTTTTCTTGTTCAGCTGTTCCAGTGTTCGTGTGGTTCCAGTCGGGAGAATGGTGTTTGCAGTAGCTGCCTGTGCATCTGGAAAGGGGATTATCGCCTAAACTGGGTTTTATCCTCTTGTAAGTGAAACGGTCCGTTACAGACCTTTACGGTCGAAACGTTGCGTTGCATTCTGTTACAATAAAACTGCCTGCGGCTTGAATTCGGAGTGCCTGTGAGTCTTTCTTCTTTGCCTATTATTCTGGGATTGCTGGTCCTGCTCTGGAGCACCCGTGGCCGCTGGGAATGAGTGCGGTTCCCACCATCTACTCTGCTTAATAGTATGTACAGCATTGTGGAGCCTGCACCTCCCTTATATACTTACTGTTAAAATGTTTTTCATTTATTCAGTTTGGATTAGACTATTTGGCAGTATGGAACAAAATGTGTTTTCTGGCACTTTCCTAGCTTGAAAAAGACCTTTACGGTCGAAACGTTGCGTTGCATTCTGTTACAATAAAACTGCCTGCGGCTTGAATTCGGAATGCCTGTGAGTCTTTCTTCTTTGCCTATTATTCTGGGATTGCTGGTCCTGCTCTGGAGCACCCGTGGCCGCTGGGAATGAGTGCGGTTCCCACCTTCTACTCTGCTTTGTCATCTCCAAAAGACTTATACTCACTGATGCTTTTGGCTGGCTCCTTTCTATAAGGTTGGAGAGAAGGTTTGTTTAACTAACTATAACATACACCTTTGGGTTTCCTAACGGGTGATGGTCAAATATTTCCAAATGTTACTAAAGTTTAAGCAGGCTTGCAGTCATCTTTGAAGTGGTTCCTTCATCCCCCTGTGTTCTGCTCCCAGAAGGCTTTTTTCTGCTTTTGTCTTGGAAGCCTATCTCTGTTAGAGGAACTTTCCCTGCAACACAAGTAAATGCAATTAAGTAATTTACCAGATGGAATTGAGCATATTGATTGTGTTTGTCAAATATATGTAGGGATTTTAATTAGACTGATATAGACAGTGGGAGAAAATTTACGGAACTGTCTGTATATTCATTCAATGTTAGTCTATACACCAAAGTTCCAAATTATGGGGAGCCGTGATCCCAGTGTTCTGGATTTTCCTCTGATATCACACTTCTGAGGACATACAAGAAAAGGCAATTTGAAGCTCAAAACAATCATTAATAAAGGGACACTCCGAACCCCTAAAGCACTTTTGCTTGTTGAAGTGTTTTATGTATGAAGTACGTGTCCCCATTTTTTTCATTTTACAAAAAGTGCAGATTTCAAAAGAAATTGTCACTTTTATAAATTAACCTTTCTACACACCGTGCTGTCAATTAGACAATTAGACAACCAGTGCTTTTACTTCCTGGTTTGTTTAGCTCAGTGGAGAAGAGGCAGGTAATTGTTCAGAGAACCTGCCTTGCAAAGACATTTCATGGTTTGCAAAGGCTTCAGACATGAGATCTCCAAGCTATTTTTAGATATATTCACAATGAGAAAAATGCATAATTAAATGAAGTCATGTTTTCATTTGGTATATTGACCAAACAGCAATTTAAAAAAATAAATAAAAAAAATGTGGCAATGGAGTGTCACTTTAAACATGATTGTGCTTTGTAAGGATTTTCTGCTCATAAGAGTGATTTAGGAGCCATCTATGTATGGGCAGTTCTAGCTGTTGCCTCTACATGACTGATTATCAAAGTAGAATGCCACGTTTGCGTCAGCAAGCATCACGAGTAATGCTGCTGGCGCCACTGGCACTCCCACCATTGGTCAATACCCATACACTATCCTCCTGTCTTCCTTTGATACTTGCCATTGTTGGTAAGTATGCATGCAGAGACGAGCTACAAAATTTAAAAGGAATGGAGCATTTTAGTTACGAATATAGGTTAAAAAATTTAAATTTCTTTAGTTTGAAAAAACGACACTTCAGAGGGGATATGATAACATTATACAAATATATTCGGGGCCAGTACAAACCATTATCTGTAAATCTATTCATAAACAGTGCTATACATAGGACACGAGGTCACACATTTAGGCTTGAAGAAAGGAGATTTCAACTAAGGCAAAGAAAAGGTTTTTCTTCAGTAAGAACTATAATGATGTGGAATTCTCTGCCTGAAGAGGTGGTTTTGCAGGGTCCACACAGATGTTTAAACAGCAATTGGATAAATACTTGCAAAAACATAACATACAGGGATATCATTTCTAATTAGTGGGGTAATAGCTGCTTGCTCCAAGGAGATATCTGACTGCCATTTTGGGGTGAAAAAGGATTTTTGTTCCTAGTTTGTTGCAAAATTGGAAGCGCTTCAGACTGGGTTTTTTGCCTTCTTTTGGATCAACAGCAAAAACATATGTGAGGAAGGCTGAACTTGATGGACGAGAGGCTCTTTTTAGCTATGTAACTATGTAACTGTATATTTAGTTTTTTGATGCAAGGAGATGATACAAACACATAAAATAGTTAATGTAATAATAATACATTAGTTTTAATTCTTCTATGAAATTACACTCCGCTATAAATATTTAGTTTGCTTATAAGTAATGTATGTGTTATAAGTAAGATCTAATTAGCTATGTAGACACTAGCAGTGCTCACTAGGGTATTTTATGCAGGCTTTTATACTCTCACACTAACTGCAATGGTATCTGAGGAGTAGTTTATGGGAATATTCTCAATGGAATCTGCTTGAAATTGCAGTATTAGTTATATGTATGGATCTCACGGTAAAAGAGTCATCCTTTGCGTATATTTGTCTTTAGTGTTCTCTAGTGTAGTGTGATTTTTAATTGCTCTTTTTTCTTTTCTTTATCTTTCCTTTTTCCTACAGTATACACTTATTTTATGGCAAATAATAATCAGTATTAGCCTCCTGCCAAGTAAATGTTCAAGGGTTGGTCCTACTCTTAAAAGAACATCCCACTTCCCCCCAAAAAAACGAAAAAAACTAAGTACAAGCACTGTTTAGTAGATACACACCCAATGAAAATGTGTATGCATTTAATTATGCACTTTTCATTGGGGTTATATCAAAAACCGCTTGCAAAAGCTGCAGATATCTTCTCTGAAGCTTTTGGACACCCTCCCCTTCTAATACAGCCCAGACTTTCTGTGGCTGTCCAATCAGAGACACATACCTCCCAACACTCAAATAGACAAAGATGGACATTTTTATTTTAGGGGTGTAAGTGGAGGAATGGCTAGGGGTGAGCCTGTTCTGAGAAATTCGATGTGACGTACTAATAGCAATTTATGCAACTAAAGTGTAATTTGGAACAAGGACAATGTACCTTATTTACACATGACATAGGCACTGTCGTTATTCGGCAGGTGTTAGTTTAAATTACCTTTAATAAGACTCGGACACCAGTTATTCTGTTGGAGTATAACGTCCACAGCTTTTATTAAATCTTAAACAAATTAACAAATTTAGGGTCATTGTCATTTCTGACATTTCGTTACTATCCCCCCATACAATACCCCTGACAATGACCCTAGCACTTAAACAATAAATAACATTTCAATAAAATTTAACTTATAACACACGGCCTACCAAAGAGGCCCCAACCAAACGTTACTGTAGGGGTGTACCCAGACACCCCTACCCCCTAGGTTCGTAGCCACCAAAGAGCTTGAACCTACCAACACTCTTATCCACCTGGCCTACTCCGGCCTAGGCCTTGGCCTATCCACTTCCAATTCCAGCCAACTTCCGACTTTACCATGCCCTGTTCCCGCCGCTGTGACCAAACGGGAACACAACCAAAACCTAAAGGGAGGGTGGGTGGGACAAAGAACAGGTGAGTGAAATTCTGTTAAAATGGCTCCTCACTAAGATGGCCGCTATTTAACTTGCTCTTAGACCACCCCCACGCTGCATTACCCTAAGCCCACCCCCAAATCTTTTCCCTGCCCACTCTCTGGCCCTGTCAAGGCCCACTCCCCCTCTGCGTTGTTCCGTAGGCTTCAGACTGATTTCTTAACACATTTATTTTTAAATGTATAGTTTAAAGACAAATTACTTTCAGTATTATTGCTGTGAAGCTCTGTTATACACTGAAATACACCAACATTATAAAGCTAGTAGAAAAGAGATACATTAAGAAAGAAAAGAAAGATAGAGGGATTTGGGCCCAAAATAGTGACTGTCCCTCCTAAGTAGGGATACCTGGAAGGTATGCAGACTTCCGAATGCAGCTCAGTGAGAAGTCTTTGCAAGGCAGGTGCTCTGAAAATAATTACCTGCCTCTTGAGTTTAGCTCCACTGAGCTAAACAAACCAGTACATACCAGGACCAATTGTCTGTCTGAAAGCCAGGAGGCGTAACCAAATTAGTTGTGTGAGGGGCAAATAAGGCCGTATAGGAAGCGTACCAAGAGTAGCATAGTAAAGGGGGAAATAAATCGGTTGTGGTGTGCCGGAACCGACGTCGCGGCAGGCCTGTAATAAAAGAGGGCCCACCCATGAGGTGTAATGAAAATATAGATAGAGGGAGTGGAGGGTGGGGGACATGCGAATCACTAAAATCACGAACGGGACGGCTGAAGGTGAGTAGGGGGGGTTTAAGTAGGGTAACATGCCCATCCCACAACTGTGCAGGCAAAGCCTTTGCATTTGTGTGAGGGGCAAATAAGGCTGTATAGGAAGGGTACCAAGAGTAGCATAGTAAAGGGGGAAATAAGTCGGTTGAGGTGTGCCGGAACCTACGTCGCGGGAAGGCCTGAAATAAAAGAGGGCAAAAATGTATACATGCCAGGAATCATAGAACAATCAACAACTGTTAAGAAAACCTTAATTGCCTAGCTATATGGTAAATGCCTGTCGAAAGTCTTGGTGGTACGTGGTACATATAGGGGGGATGCTGAGAACTTCCATTGCCTGGAGATTAAATATATGGACAAATGAACTATATTAAAGCCATGGATACCACCCTATCCTAGATGGGTGACCAGAAAAGTAGGACGGATAACTCTAGCCTCAAGATCATTGAACCAAAGAATAGTAAGTATGTCGTAGTGGGAGGACTGGCCCATGTGATATCTGTGAATTGTGAGGCTTGATTAGGGAGAGTAAATCTTGCGGTTGATCTAAAAGAAGGCAAAAAACCCTGTTTGAAGCACTCCCAATTTGCAACAAGCTAGGGAAAAAATTCCTTCTTGACCCCAGAATGGCAGTCAGACTTATCCTTGGATCAAGCAGTCATTACCCTACATTTAAAGGTTGGTGCTTGGTTTATAAGGACAGGCATCTAATAGGTCTGATAGTGATTGAAATATGCAGATGGGAAATCTGATAAGGTACTAATCTGGTATGCGGACATGAAACCTGCGTATGAATGGTAAACCTGTACAGCATGTGAAGTTGTAATCCTGATAGGTAGAGATGACGTAAGTTAGAGGTGGCAAAAGAAGCGGAAAACCAGTCGCAGACAACAAATCAAAGAGACAGTAACAGAAAAGGCTTAAAAGGAGAAGAAGGCTCTAACACATGTACCGCGAGTGCAACCACGAGATAACAAGGCTGGCAGTCCGCGAGCAGACCGCGAAACGCAGGGAACAGCAGCGGCTACGGGAGAGGCCGCGGGCAGAGCCATGTGGAGAGCGTAGAGGAGGCACAGGAGAGATCGTATGAAGTCTGGCAGGAAGTCTGGCTCGGAACCAGCCAGAGCAGCAGATGCCAAGTACCCAAGTTGCCATCCGAAACCGCCCTATAGACAACAGTAGCGGAGAAGAGCGAAATCAGGGCCCCCTCCAGCAACAGCGTAACCCGTGGAGGCGGACAGACGTTGAGAGTTCGACTGTCCGAAAGGCTGCCGGGGAGGGAAAAGGTGGACTTGCGAGAACCGCAGCGAAGCGAGGAAGAGATCAGGACACGAAAAGAAGGTAGGAGTAGCCGAAACTCCACAGCGTGAAGAGACAAAGAAACAGAGCATAAGCGACCCAATGTGTGTGTGTGTGTGTGTGTGTAAGTGTGTGCGTGTGTGTTCGTGAGTGTGCTGGCATACTAGCTAATGCCAAAAGGCGAAACAATTAAAAACTAGGTTTGGTGACAGGTGAGGCCCTGCTAGATGCCAAGCGGCGTTGAGAGGCTCTATCTATGCGTTGGCGCGAGGGGATAACGTGGCCACTGAACGTTGTGGCAGGGTGTTGGCCTCTCGGTGACAGTTAAACATAAGATAGAGTGGGAGTGACAGGTGAGGCCCTCTCTATGCCACAATGCGAGGCGACGAACTATGATTTGGCCCGAGGGCGTAGTACCTCCGAGTATGAGGATGGGTGTTGGCCTTGCGGGACCACTAACCTAAGGCGGAGAAGCCAGGGGGGAGTAAAAACTAGTGGACACCTAGAACCCTGACAGCCAGCCACAGCTAACTAAGAGGGGAGAAAAGGTAGCGTAAGAGAGGACGGAATTGATGAATGCGTATGGAAAAATGTGAGGTGATTGAGGAAGTACCGCAGGGCCGACCGTAACTGAAGTGCAGAGTATGCACGACAGAGACCAGGTGGTACGGCCGTATGGAGCATGCCCGGCAATAGGTAATAGAAATATGAGTTGACGCCAAGCCCACGGGCCCAGTGCGAGCATGTGTGAGTTTGAGCATATGCGTGTGCGTGGGAGTGTGTGTGTGTGTGCTGGCACACTAGCTAAAGCCAAAAAGGCGAAGCAACTAAGACTAGGTTTGGTGACAGGTGAGGCCCTGCTAGATGCCAATGAGTTAGCGCAAGGGGATAATGTGGCCACTGAACGTTGTGGCAGGGTGTTGGCCTCTCGGTGACAGTAAAACATAAGATAGAATGGGAGTGACAGGTGAGGTCCTCTCTATGCCACAATGCGAGGCGACTAACTATGATTTGGCCCGAGGGCATAGTACCTCCGAGTATGAGGATGGGTGTTGGCCTCGCGGGACCACTAATCTAAGGCAAAGAAGCCAGAGGGAATTACAACTAGTGGACACCTATGACCCTGACACGGATGTACCGTGGGACGAAAACGGGTTTGCTGAAAGTAAATATGAATGTGGCAAATGCGGTTGTGGTTGTGTAGTGAATATCCCCCATAGACCATAACAATCTATCAAGCAGGAAATCGCGAGTAGTGAAATTCCGAGATCGGGGAAATTAAAGCAAAGTTGTGTAACCGGTAAATCACTCCATGTCATAAATGGATATACTATTACTAGCCTAAAAGTTTTGAGATCCAGATTGCAACCCACTATAGTACACCAATTCAGTGAAATGAACCCCCATGTGTCAGATAGTACGGAAAGCAAGGTATGACAGGAACTCCAATCGTGCTAGAGTGCAAAAGTATACTGTTATAGGAAGCATACAGCATTATGCAGAGGGAACAAAGTGCATGCCATTGTGTTTCCCCACCCGAGGACCTCCTGATTAAAAATCTACGATCTCCCAGCACAATGGATTATCTTGCACTACTGGAGGGATGAATAAATGACACTCACTATGTTTGTTAAAAACTGATCAAAAATTAAGGGACTTGCTCACTACCATAGGCATAGCCATATATGTTACCATATGGATAAGCATATGTATAGATAATTGGAGAATAGGGGTGTGATTACCACTATATGTGCAAGGGACTTCCCAGAACAGGTATCCCCTGTTTATTATTCCCTGCTGCTGCAGAACCTCTAACCACATATTGGTTAAATATTTTTTTTTTTTCTCCCCTTAATGGCTTGCATGTGTACGCCATTTCTGTCCCCAGAATGCATGGGAAAAAACATATGAAACAGCACAGGGATGAAAAATTGGCCAAACTAAACCTATTAAAAATATTACTTACAAAAGCAAATGTAATATGCTGCAATGCACACATATGAAGACTTCCGAGTACCTTCTAGAGGTGCTACCGAGCCACAGTATTAGCTGGGGGAGCCGTGGACTAGCGCTATTTGCCTCCCGTCAGATCATGTACCAAGTATAGCTGGTGTCCGAGTGCCTATCGCACGTGTGCTGCAATTGCCAGCTGCGGTTCGTGGGGAGCTCGCACCTGGAAACAGGCGAACCGGCAAGAGGAACAAATTACAAAAAACTCCCGAACGGGCAAACGACCCGAAGAAAACAAAATGAAAGCATGCGAAAAGGATTAGAGGGGGGAGGGGAGATACCCAAACCGTGAAGACGCCGTGGGACCGTGACCACGGGGCGCGACGGCAAGGTAAGTAACTTACAAAGCAGAAAAATATGTCAGGACGGACCACTGAAACTCTGAGTGCCAGGGACAAGAAAAGAGCCAGCGGAGCCCAGAAGGACCGAGGACAAACGAAACAGCGTGGAAACAGCAGGCCCCAGGACATGTGACATGCGAATCACTAAAATCACGAACGGGACGGCTGAAGGTGAGTAGGGGGGGTTTAAGTAGGGTACATGCCCCTCCCACAACTGCAAGCCAAGCCTTTGCATTTAATGAAAGTGCCAGTTTCTATTAAAAATCTACACGTTTTGTAATATGAAAAAGAGGACACACACACTTCACATAATAAACACTTTAGGGTCAGAAGAGTTTTAGGCTTTAGGCTTTAGGCTTTAGGGTCAGAAGAGTTTGTTTCATGGTCATTCAGTCTGCCCCTTTTGTTTTGATTTTCAATTTATTTATACTTTGAAATTTTAATTTTTGTTGTCTTTTATGTTCTCTTTCCATCTTTTATACACAATTACATTCCCATTTTGGTAGTATCTCCCTATCCTTTCCCAGTATTTTTTCCCCCAATAATTTCCTTCTGCGAGCCACCATTTTCCCTTTTTGTTGGAGACCACTCATGCACACGATGTCCTCTTTCTCGTGCCATCTCTAAACCCATCCTTTTATATCCTATTATACCCGTCATGCCATCCCTATCTGCTGCTCAAACAATACCACAGTCTCATTTTTATGACATCTCCCACATCTCATCTTCTTCTCAATTTTTATACGACCTCCACATTCCCTATCTCATGCTACCTACCTCTTGTGCCCAGTCCTTTTTTTATTAAATGCATAATACATGCCATTTCCCCCTTCCCTTTTTCAAGTGTTTTCTTTGATATTTATTTTTTATATTAATTTCCAACTTTGACTTTTTATGACCTATTCCCACGCTTCCATTTCATACCATTTTCTCCCATTTTTCCTGCAGTTCCTTCCTAAGACCTTACAACTCTTTTCATGCCAGCTCCCAATTCTTGATTTTTACGCTAACTCTCCATATCCATTGGTCATGCTATTACATGTCTCCCTCTCCCATTTTTTCCTACCATCTCCTCCCCACCTTCTTGATATCCAGTCATTTGTAGTTCTCCACTCTCCTTTTTCCTGACATCTCTTTACTTCCATTTTCAGTCTCAAGATGGAATAAAACTGCAGAACCCGAGACAATATATTTAGAACTATAAAGCTGATGTTGACTTCAATTGTACTCAGTTGAAGTGAATGAGCTCTGAGTGACTTGTGGGGATTTAAACAAAGTGCAGTTGAAACAAATTGCATAGGGGAGTACTCAGTCCAAAACATTTCCTATCTGAATCTTTGTGCAGAGTTTAAATTATTACATGCTGAGATCTGCTTGGCATTCGTTCCCTTACACTGGACGAAATGAAAACTGACATCAGCGTGATAAAGCTTAGCTGACACCTCATTGGTGCAATTTTTCCTTTTTTTCCACGCAGGCAGCAAATTCATCCATGGACATGTGCCTGGTTTACCTTCGTTTAGCACCGGCCCAGCCTTTTGTTTCATTTGAGACTTAATTATAGACCTGCATTTAAGTAATCAATGAGGGCAGGGAATTTTGATGGAAAATGACCATACAACAAGAGTGGCTCCAGACTGTCTGATTTAATTAGATTAAGTGGCTTGGTGCAAACCTCATCAAGTACAATATATGGCATGTTATCCATAAATAAATTCCCAAGTATTTAACCATAAACCTGAAAGACTAGGAATTGTAAAGTGCCCACACCTATGTACAACATTTGCTGCGTATTAGCTTAGCTTGTTCCTAACCACATTTCCTAAGTCTCCCCTAAGCATATGGCCCCACTAAATGTATGGCCCCTTAGCCCTCTGCCTACCCAGCATATTTTAGTATCCTGCACATTGTGATTGAAGTACTGCTCTTTGTAGCACATGATCAGGCTCAGAGGACATACAAGGAGACCTCAGGGTCTTTAAGACACCACATCTATCTTAATGGTGGGATGGATGATGTCACTGGGTCATAACTAATCACTGCAGCCATTTAATCACACATTTAAGATTAGCTGCACATCAAACTGGTTCAAAATCCCTATAACTCATTTATTCTGTCAAGCTATATTAATTTACAGACAAAAAAGATGTGTGTGTGTGTGTGTATAAATCCAAATAGGTTATGGTGGGGAAAAATTGTGGTTGACATTGAAAACCCCTTCCACCTGAAGTCTGTGGATAGTTAATACAATGTTAAACAAAAATCTGCACACCAGTCAAGCTATAAGACTTGATTTGCATCTTTTCTCAAGTTGTATTTAAAAGCTGTTGTATACAGCAAACGCAGACTAAAAGGAATCCATGTTAAAAATGGAATGAGGCAAAAATGTTACTCTTTGTTAAACTAATTTGCATATGCCCACCCAGAATCCTTTGCGGTAGTAACATCACTGCAAATTTGTGATTTCTGTGGGAAAAGCCTTATGGCTTGACTGGTGTGCAGGTTTTTGTTTAACATTGTATTACATATATATATATATATATATAAAACCGCATATGAGCAAGAGGAGGTGAATAATTAAAAACAAAACCCACACGCATAAAAAAATAAATAAATCTTTAATAATTGCATTCTTAAAGTTAAAGGGACACTATAGTCACCTGAACAACTTTAGCTTAATGAAGCAGTTTTGGTGTATAGAACATGCCCCTGCAGCCTCACTGCTCAATCCTCTGCCATTTAGGAGTTAAATCCCTTTGTTTATGAACCCTAGTCACACCTCCCTGCATGTGACTTGCACAGCCTTCCATAAACACTTCCTGTAAAGAGAGCCCTATTTAGGCTTTCTTTATTGCACGTTCTGTTTAATTAATATTTTCTTATCCCCTGATATGTCAATAGCTTGCTAGACCCTGCAAGAGCCTCCTGTATGTGATTAAAGTTCAATTTAGAGACTGAGATACAATTATTTAAGGTAAATTACATCTGTTTGAAAGTAAAACCAGGTTGTTGTTTTTCATGCAGGCTCTGTCAATCATAGCCAGGGGAGGTGTGGCTAGGGCTGCATAAACAGAAACAAAGTGATTTAACTCCTAAATGACAGTGAATTGAGCAGTGAAATTGCAGGGGAATGATCTATACACTAAAACTGCTTTATTTAGCTAAAGTCATTTAGGTGACTATAGTGTTCCTTTAAGATCGTGAATGAAGATTGTCCCTTAGTAGAAGATTGCCTCTCTGGAGAGTGTTGTCATAAGAGTGAAAACAATAAAATTATCTAACAAAATACTCTGGTATTATGATATATAAATAATGTATACATTGTAATTCGGGTAGTAGTTACAGGTTAAAATAAATTAATGAAATGCTCTATACAGTGAGTAAATAGCTGATTTGAGCAGGGAACTTTTTACCTCTGATATCTGTCATTATTTGTGTCTATGAATTACTTGTTCTTGTATATCCCCACCGTATAATTGTAATGAGCTGCAGAACAAGTTGGCACTATATAAATGCTAACATTAATAAATGATAACAAAAATATTTAATACTTCTTAATTTACTTTATTCATTAAAATGAATTGCAGTGTAGAGAATATGAGGCAACATATACAGTTGTCCTGTTTATTGACACGAACACTTCATGTTGTAGTCTCATCTATATTCTGTTAGTGCCTGCTTAAAACTTAAATGGAAAATACAGTTGTAAAATGGTGTGGGTTTGCTAAAGTTTAATGTGTGTTCTAAGGAATGCAAAGGGGGGGAGCGGTCAATTCATTCAAAAGAAAGCTCGTGAAAGAAAGGACCCTTGATGAACTAACTCTTAACATTTATTGACTACATTAATCAAATATCTGCTGTGTTTACCGGTAAATCCCAAATAATAAAAAACAAATGTGCAAAAGGTCAGAAACAAACCTCACACCCCTCACCCCATGGATGGAATTTTTCATTAGTAATGCATTCAATACAGCTAGCGTACAATACCTTAAAAAGGACATTTTTATATACGGAAATTTAGAACATGCTATCAGGTCAACAAGAACCTTGAGCAATCAACCAAATAAATTTGAATCTGTAACATATCAAAATCAACTAATGAATTATGAATTCTGCACAAAATAAAGAACTCTGAAAAACCATGACATTTCACACAATAAGTATCATTAGAGGCATAGCAAGGTTATTTGGCACCTGGGGCAGATGTGTAAGTTCTCACCCCTACACTGAACTGCACCCCCCCCTTCTCTTTGTGTGTGTTTCTTGGCCCTTTTTTGTTTCTGCTTTGTCCTATTTGTGTGTCTTTTTTTACACACATCACATATGGACAAACACATGCAGTCATACATAGACGCACCGTCACAACATACGTAATCATACAATAAAACAGTCACATGATTATCAAGACATACAGTCACACATGCACAATCATTCACATACACTCACACAGCCACATAAACACGGTCACTCACTGTTAAACACACAGTCATCCATACTCATAGGTGATGAGAAGAGGGAGCTGGAGGTGCACTCTCTGTAGTCTTTGGTATCTAATGGTTGAAGAAACAGCTACCTTTTTTCTGCTTCCCTCTCTACACACAGCTGTTAGAGGCAGCGAGTAATACACCATGCATCCGCTTTCTGAATTTGTGAGGCAGATCCCTCACTGCTAGAATTGAGCAAAGGATCATAAAATCTTCTACCCATGTCCCGCAAATCCATCGAACAAAGAGTGACAGGCATGACTGGGGTTCTTTGTGAACTCCCTATCACCAGTCTCCTTGTGAGGTTCGCCCACAAGGCTTCCCGGTTGGAAAGCTATTGGGCACCATACAAATGAAGCCATGGCTTTTCCCTGGATGGGAATTGTTTGATACTTTACCTAAAACTTCCTGACTAATTGAGTAGTATGGACATCTGAATCCACAAATGCCCATTGTGGAAGAAGAAAGACAGAGTTAGGGGTCCCCATGCTCCCTACACAATAATGGATGTCCAGTCAGTTTTTCTTCATACCCACAGGGCCATAGTAAAGTGAAAGTGGTGTTTTAAACTCCATATTTGCTACAGGTTGGTCAACTCTGAAAAGCTGCAAGTGCCAAGGGAAGGCTAGCCAGTTCTAGCAGGCTAACATTACCAGTCAAGGTTGGATGGTCTACGCCGAGGTGTAGGCTAAGGGTTTTGGTTCTAGAAGTGAACTAGTTTTTTTTTATCTAACTGCTTAAAAACAATTGAAAATTGAAAAACTGACATACAGAGACACCCTGCACCAACCACTATAATAATAACTGTAGTGATTATGGTGTTTAGATCCACCCCACTACACATGAATACATGTGAAATGGGAATAATTTCAAATGTGAATAAAAATGAAGAATGCACATTTGTAGTATAAGGCCAAAAACCACACTGGCTGTAAAAATGGCCCATCAGATCTCAATGAAACTGCAATTAAATTGAAGAAAAGTGGAAAAATAAAAGTCACTCTGAAAAAAAACCATGCAAACAAACCAGCGATGTTCGATTAAAAAAATTAGTTTGAAAGGTTATTTTATACCCTTGTTGGCTTGAATACCTTACGTTTTATTATAATTGGTTGCTTTGTAAGTAAATAGCAGAGAGGGTTTATTTTTACTTCTTAATATTTATTTTTATGTGATATGAAAGCTTTTAGGTTCCCTGGTAAATTGACCTCCAGTGGGTGGGCTGTACTTCAATGCCTTTCTGTTCCATATGCCCACTGGATTTCCAAAATGTTGTTATTGTTTTGGTAGTACCGGTAGTTTTCGTATTTTACTTTTTCTTGTTTATAGCAAATCAATCCATTTCGACTGTACATTAAAAAAGCATAACTCTAAAATGGCTATTTAATTTCCATTTGAATAAATATTTACATGTTTTTTATGCAGCTTTTAGCCGTGCTCCAATTCCAATGGCAGTGGTCAGAAGAGAGCTGTCGTGTGAGAGCTACTCACTCGATCTCCGTTGTCCAGGAACAGATGTGATCATGATTGAAAGTGCCAATTATGGTAGAACTGATGATAAAATTTGTGACTCAGACCCTGCACAGATGGAAAATATCCGTTGCTATCTTCCAGATGCCTATAAAATTATGTCTCAGAGGTAAGCAATTTATGTCTTATCTACCACTCTCCTGTAAAACAAACTTGTGTTTCTTCAAATACTGTTCCCACTAGCTGTTTCTTTGCAGTTGTCTCTCAAATTAATTCACATTCTGCTAAAGTTTAAAAGTTTCACTTAACTCCCCCTCTCTCCACCCTATTTCTATGCACGATTACTTCACAAGGAAATACAAAACGAAATAAAGCTATTTACATTTCCTTTCTTCCAGGCCTGGTTTACACCTTAAGGAGAAGCTATAGTCGCCAGAACAACTACAGCTTAACGTAGTTGTTCTAGTGAGTATTGTCTGTCCCTGCAGGCATTTTCATGTGAACACTGCCTAGGGACACCTCCAGTGTCCCCATAGAGATGCATTGATTGAATGCATCTCTATAAGGAAATGTTGATTGGCCAGGGTAGTGTTTGGCTTCGCCCCCGGACTCTCCTCCTTGGGATCGTTTGTAGCTGACTGTAGGTTAGGACCTTCTATCATGCCAGTTGGAAGGTAAGCTATACCTGTATGAAGCCCTGAAGTAAAACCTTCACATAGAAAAAAGTGAGATGACAAGAGGGGTGGCCAGCACTGGCGTATATACCGCGGATTAACCCTCAGTGAAACATAGCAGGTTCTCTGAAACTGCTATGTTTTCAGCTGCAGGGCTAAAACTAGAGGGACCTGGCATCCAGACCACTTAATTGAGCTGAAGTGGTCTGGGTGCCTGTAGTGGTCCTTTAACCCCTTAAGGACACATGACATGTGTGACATGTCATGATTCCCTTTTATTCCAGAAGTTTGGTCCTTAAGGGGTTAAGTGTATGTGTATCTCCATGCACTGGCATAGATACCGCGGTCGCAGAAGTCGCAGCGCTGCGACTCCTGCGACCAGGTGCCCGCCGCCATGTGTTGCGCAGTGTAAGCGCCGAGGGAGGCCCACGGATCATTTTTCGCACCAGGGCCCCATAGATCGTGTGTATGCCATTTGTGGCCAGCCAAGTGACGATGCAAAATGTCAACCTTTATTGTTGATTGTCATTGTTTAAGGAACATCTTGTTAGGGTACATGGTTTTAGCATGGGCCCTAAAACACACATGGAGTAATCTGCATGCACTAAACCCACAACCTCCCGTGTTGAAATGATTGCATACTTGGGCCTTCCCTAGAAAGATAATGGGTTGTCTTTACTTGTCTTTCAAGTCTCTCTGCAAGGGTCTATTAGGTAGGTCAGGGTCGGCTTGACTGGTGGAAGGGAGGTTAACTTCGGTCAGGCAAAAGGTTAGCAGTATGTGTGGAGAACGTACATATAGCGCAACTAGGGATCTTGAGTCCTGCAAAATGCTTGCAGAACAGTTCAGTGTCCATCTGGCCCCAATATGTGGCGACACTGAACAGTGCCAGAGTTGTGGCTGCTTTTGCAGAAAACTACTTATGGTAGTGGTAGAAGGCATATCCTCCATACTTGTGCCCAAGATCCACTAGCTTATGCATATATAAATCCAGTTCTTCTATACACAATGGTTGAGTAGAACAGAAAACATCCCTGAAGAGGACAAAATCCAGTACAAACTCGGGGATAGTCAATTTTTTTCTTTAGTCTTGGGTCTCTGGTTTTAGGAACCACTAACAGGTCTCCGAACGAAAAGGACTTATTATCCACTATATCTTGTGATGCAATTAACATTGACACCATATTAACGTCCTTGCCCTCCAAGATATCTTTCCTAAGATTCAAGGGGACAAGATGTGCGGATGTGATTATCTTGGTTGGCAGACTTGTTATTGATGGTAAATTTGCATTACCTGCCTGAATAGGTTCTGGCTTGGATGGGGAACCTGCTCTATCAGGGGTGCTTGGTAGGGAGATCGTGACCAGATACGTTAGACATGCTATGAACGCAAAGAGAAGTGGTATATAAGTATATTATTCTGATTTAGCTATAACCCGTGGCTAAATATAAATGCTAAGTGGCGAAATTGTATTATAGGTTATTATGGTGACTAGTAAGGCCCTGCTAGTTGACAAGTGGCAAGAGAGGCTGTATCTATGATTTGGCCCGTGGGGTACAGGAGCCACTGACGTCAGTGGCGGGGTGTTGGCCTCTCGGTGACAATTACAAGATATAAGACAGAATGGGAGTGACTGATGAAGCCCTTACTATTTCAATTGCGAGGCTATATCTATGAGTTGGGCCGATGGGCTACATACGTCCTTAATGGGGATGTGCGTTGGCCTCGCGGGACCTCTAACCGAAGAAGCCTATGAAAGTGGTACCTATAGGGTCGTCTTTTTTGAATAAGCAATCGTTCTTAGAGTGACCTTGTTAAGTGACCTAGATAAATAAATAATTGTCAATACGTTTTATGAAGCCACAATAAGACAAACACGTACCTTCCTCTACGTATGGCCTAGGTCTGACACTCGATCTGAAAGTAGGTACTGCACCCAACATAAACATGTATAATACATACTCTGGAGACCAATAATTGCAAATTTAACCAATGTCAACCATATATATAACCTAACCACCTTGGTGGGAAATGCGGATAAAGAAGCTTCAGTATATTGGTCTAGTTTTTTTGGAATGCCTAAACACGTACAAAGGAACAAGGAATATATCTTGCTAACCATATTACAGTAATTATATACTCATAAAGCGAATAGAATCTGATACCAACATACCGGTAGTGACTAACAATAAGTATAATAAGAACAAAACACTTGGGTGCTGTGACAACCAGACAACTATATATTTTTATATATATATATATATATATATATATATATATATATATATATATATAACCAGGCCTCTGGTAGAGGACCCGAGAATGAGGAATAAACATATCACCCAGGACAGGTGAGAGAGAAAAAAAATAATGATTACACAAATTCAATAGTGAACAAGTGAAATATAATAATATAATACATGTCATGTCATATATATGGCTTATTCACATATGGACTTGTATATCTCAGAAGATCTGTTTAATTGGTACAGCTATATGAGAAGTTCAAGGATGACATTGTTCCTCTATTATTATGAAATAATTATATGAAATATGCTGGCTGCTCTACATTTCATGCCGTCTGGATCATTCCAGTTTTTTGAGGTCATTGTGGGATATTACTAGTTTCCAATAATATCTACATCCTGAGCCCTGAGCAAAACTTGATGCCCAACTTCATTATGCAGGTTTTGGCTTTCCTTAACTCGTACATGACCATCTGTTCAATGACACGTTTTACCTCATTTGAAGCCATATTCTCTATTTCAATATCCTGATACCTCATTTAGAGAGAACAATTTTAGCGCCATGTAGTCCAGGTTGAGAGTATATGCTTATACATATACATACCTTCCAAGTGTTCCTATTTAGGAGGGACAGTCCATATTTTAGGCATCGCTCCCTTTCTATCCTTATGTACCTATTTTGTAGGAACTCATTATTCTACTTGTATCTGAATTTATACCAGAGCTCCACAGTAATAATACTCCCATAATCTAACTTAAAACTACAATAAATGTGTTTAGAAATCAGTCTGTGTGATGCATTGTTCTTGATCTAAATTACATTTCAGTTACATCAATTGTTATTAGTAAGTCACCTAAAAATTCTCAGAACAGTTCCCTACTTGGCCAATTCTCCACTCACACCTCTGGAATAAAGGTGTCCCTCTTTGTTCATTTGAAGAGTTAGTTGGAATGAATGCATATATACATCACACATACACAGGTATTTACAATAGCAGACTTAGAGAGAAATTGAAGACACATCCACACAAGCACAGATTGTCGGAAACTTAGTTCAAGAACTTATTAAACAATTACAGATTACACAGCTTTCATCACTGCCATTGTAAATGCCCAGAGACACCTTCATCAACTCATCACAAACACTAAAATTAAATAATGTACTTGGCGGTCTTTTAATTGGGGTGGTGATGGGCATTTACTGAGTCATTTGTGTGTAAAGGATCATTACACATTCCATTGGCCTAATCATTGCAGCCATAAAAAAATGAGGCCCAAGCATGTGACATTATAAAACATATTTACACATTACAATTATCCCATCGCCAAAACAAATGCACAGCCAGTGCCATCCAAAGACACTAGTCATGCAGAGACAACTAATCAACGTAATTGTAAATTTTAATTATATTGATAATTTGTAGTGGAGCTGTATTGGTGAATATAGAGTAGGATGCTGGGTTCCTTTGGGTAACCGATCACTAATGTTCAATACAATTAATCCTAGGAGAGATCAATACTCTTATGGACAATTAAGTGTAAATTCAATCAAATAGTATTAAAATAGACCCTTGCTGGGTAGCGGAGGTGACTTTGGAGATAGTGATAAAGATTCTGTGGATGGGAATAAGGAAAAAAGATAAGATAAGGTTCTCAATGCTGTCACTGTATCACACTTTACTGTTTTTTGAATATGCTTTATTTAAATTGACAAGTCATACAGAATGCAAAAAAAGTTAGGATAATCAAAAATGACAAGCCACATTTTTAAAATACAATGAGCCACGAGCCAAAAAAAAAAATAAAGGATAAAAGAATAAAAAAAAAATAAGAGAGAACATAGATATAAATTGTAGTTTAATTGCCAGAGGGAAACAAGAAACCAAAAAGACAGAAAATAATTTTAAAAACCTTTCCGTCCCCTGTAGGAAACCTATGTTTTCCACGTTTTATGAAAACTAGAGTGTTGTTTTATTAGGACCTTTCGGGGGGGGAAAAAAGTCACATTGCAGCTAATAGTCCTTGAAGGCTCACTGAGCAATTGCCAGTAAGTTTGCTAAGTAAACAATTTTTGGAATTAGCAAGAATCTTGAGGACTGAAGGGACTAACTTGAAAAAGATGTTAGTGGCCAGTTGATGACATTCGTTCTAAAACGGAACCATCTTTTGGAAATTCACCCCAAATATCGATGTACGATCCCTGTTACCACATGACCTTCAAAGTGTATCACTTAGAAAAGGACATTTCCTTTTATGAGAATATACAATAGATGTTACATCTGTTGGATAGGATTCTTCATAACAAAGTCTTCTAAATATTCCAATAAATATAATAGCATGGTAGCAAAATGAATATCTGCATGCTGTGCATAACATTTTAACTGTAGCCATAAGTCAGCACAATCAAAGTGAACAAGGGAAAACAAACTGTCAAAATAAATCAAAGAATTATTTATATGCACACACACACACATTGCATAATGCTGTGCTGCATCCTTCAGTTTGTTGACGGGCTGAGGCTGTAATATTCGAGGGAAATCTCTCCTGTTAATTAGGGGGAAAGCACGGAAAATGCACCGCTAATTCCAATTTAACTGATAAATTATCCCAAATCCAAAATAAATTAAGAATGGCAGGACGCTTAGACCTCCATTTAATATTGCTGAATAAGCTTTTTTTAATGATATAATATTTTCGTCTAATCTTATGACAGCAGTTTTTTTTCAAAATATCAAACAAATATATACAAAAAAATGAATATGCAAAAAAAAATCTAAATATTACAAGATTAAAATATTTTGCATAATATTAAATATGAACTCATTTGAAAAGCTTATACTACAAAATGAAATTGAGACCAAAAAAAAAAAAAAAAGAATTTCAAGCCCAAATCAGTAGTGTAAGGTCAGATTCAAGATCAATGCACCTACGATGGCAACAATATGGTCTAGTCAGGGCACATGATTACGAGAATAAAGGCTAAGTAACATTAGGCTATCCATTTTCCTAAGGCGATATCAAGCATGGCAGGCTAACCTATGATGCTTCTCAGCTAGGGACTGTAATTGTCTAAAATATTGGCCATTGATGAGAATGGTCAAGCAGTGAATCAAATACATTAACCATGGTAAAATATTAATCTTGACTAAATGCACATGAAATCTGTTTTCCTCAGAACAGATATGTGGTTAGCCTCAATATTAACATTAGCAGTTAAATGTATACCTAAATATGGAAGCAGATGCACAAAGACTGTAAAACCTAAACACTAATTGTTGTCTTTATCTCTCTGGAATATGTAAGGCTTATGTAGATATTTTCATATTGATTTTTTTTAACCTAGCTAACGCCTTGATTTAATATTTTTGGATACACTTTCCAAGTGATTTAACATTTTTGGATAAAATTGTGTAATATTTAAAAACATATTTAAATCATTTCAGATTTTAATACTTTTAAAAAAATATATATTTATATTGTTTTTTATATTACTTTTTTTTTAATATATTAATATGGTGAAAAAATATTTTAGAAATGTATGTAAAAAAATAAAATCATTTGAAAAGTTTATCCAAAAATATTAAATTAAAGCCTTAATCAGAAATCTTTCACAAGCATGAATGCAGGGAAGGAAGAGAAATAAAGACTTTAGTGAAGGAAAAAAGGACATCATCTGTAAAAACAAATAATTTATACAGAGGTGCCATGGGTAAGAGGGGAAATGTTGAGGAACCCAGCAATGGTTCCAAAGAATGAGCAGACAAGACAGAGGAAAAGGTACCCTCCAATCTTGTACTATTAAATACAGTAAAAAGCTGGGGTTAAGTTGCAGGGATTACAAACTGAGTCCAGAGGTAGAAACACAAGGCTACAACAGCAGAAAGTCTGGTAAAAAGAGATGCTTCAAAAAGGCCACACCAGCCCAATAAATGCCTTCATAACATCGGAAAAAGAAACAGAAAAGACACCAGACTCTAATCCACTATCACAATTATAGCCCATCTAAAGAGCATAATTCAAACAAGGGCCTCAATTTAATATTTTTGGATAAACTTTAATTTTTTTTTAAATATTTTGATATTTTTTTAAG
This sequence comes from Pelobates fuscus, assembly GCF_036172605.1. Classification (NCBI taxonomy): domain Eukaryota; kingdom Metazoa; phylum Chordata; class Amphibia; order Anura; family Pelobatidae; genus Pelobates; species Pelobates fuscus. Next base: position 326,518,937 of record NC_086321.1, read on the forward strand.
TATATTTTTATATATTATATATTTATATTTTAATATTTTGGGGAAAAAATGTTTTGTAAGTTTATCTAAAAGTATTAAATCTCTTGAAAAGCTTATACAAAAATATTAAATTGAGACCAAGGTTATGTAAATCAAGAAACTTAAGAATGGATATAACCCCATAACGTCGGCAGACATACTATGCCGCCCTGCAAAAATGAGGTCCCCTACCCCGGTATACTTACCCTCTTACATAAAATCAATTAAATATATTATTAATAAATAAAAAAAGGCTTACATGATATGTATATAGATAAATATAAAATATAGCAAAACACCTTGCACTGTTGTCAAATGTTACTTTTTGTGCCGGGTGTCGGATATCGGCCTCTAGATACAATGTAGCAAAAATGTCTATCTGCAATCACTGTTTTGTAGTCAAGTAAATCTTTATTGCTTCATTTAACAGTTAACATGCTGACGTTTCAGTTTCAGCTCGGGCATCAAGCAAAGCTATTTTTTTTTTTCTCCAGACAAATTGATTCGGATGAACCTTATTTATTTATTTATTTTTTTGCGGTGCATAAATCTAATGATTATATAGCTTAATGAGAAAACCATCAGTAAACCTGATAAGTTGGCTATTCTGGATTGATACATTATACACCTCATCTACAGCAGTTTTGGGACCTGAGCAGTACAAGGACAAAGCCTCCTAGCGAATGGAGAATCCAATTTAATTGGAATTTTTGCATAATAACGTTTAGATCAGATTATATTTAGGAGATGTCATCCAGTGCAACGTCCTTAAATTCTGTTGTACGTTTTACAATTCAGATAATATGATAAGCAAACTTGTAAACCAAAATGCTTAAATTCCAGTTTGTAATAAGTAACTTGAGTGTCCTATATAAACAATGAGCCTTCTTTCTAGTTAAATAAAGATACTCCCTAGAGCTCTTGAAAAGCAGGGGTTTAATCAATAACTTGACGTGTGCAAACTGGTATTTTACTATTATTAGATTGTTTCACAATGTGGGATAACTATATCTCAATTTCACCTGCACTGGCTTATTATTTTACCATTTTTGCTTATTAACTTTTTTTTTTCTTTGCACTGTACACACATATTTTTTTTTTGCCTTAAATAAAGATATTTAAGAAACAGGAGAGGAACACTGCATGCCTTACGTTTAGCTTTATACTGCTGCTAGGCCTATTTGCACTATTAATAGAATACAATTATTGCATACATACTAGGCTGGCAAGGATGGAACTTGACATATATGATTTATAAGCTACCAGACAAATAGACGTGGAAAGTGGGGAGCCTGGGGTGAAAGATAGAATATGTATGTTGACATCAAATCTTGAAAGATAGTCTAGAAGACGAAATTAGTACCGAAGGACACTTGAGGTTAGACATGGTCTTGAGGAACATGGAGTTTGAAAAGGAAGCTTAAAGGGAAATGATGCTCACGTGTCATAATACATGTGCAGGGTCCATGTGGTGAATTAGGCTTTTGCATGGGAAGTGGAGATACTGATACATGATGGAAGATAAAGGTAGAGGAGACTAGGGATAAAAGTAAGCTAGGGATTGCAAGGGCATCCCACAGCAATGCTAGGGATTGCAAGGGCATCCCACAGCAATGAAAAGGTGAAGAGATGCGGGGGTGGAGCAGAAAGGTATATTGGGTGAGAGAAAGGGAAGATAGAAGGAAAGAGAGAGTGTTTTGTGGCAGAAATGAACCCTTAAGAGTAAAGGAGCTCATTTGGTTGGCTTGAGAGGGTGTCACTAAGGTGAGGTGAAACCCTGAGGGAGGGAAGAGATGGCCCTAGAATCTAGATAGTAGATATAGGAGCCAAGGTGTGAGAGCAGAGCTGAATTTGAGGGACCCTGATGAATGAAAGAGAAGGTTCCTAAATGGATATTTTATTATCACTTTATTATCTATTATCACTTAATCTCATTAAAATAGTTATAGTGATTGGGCTAATTTGGAGGAAAAAAGGGAGGAGTAATTAGCATAAAAATGGGACGGGGTGGGGGGGTAGTGAGGAAGGCACAAGTAATGTGAAAAAATGTGGCTAAGGGGGCAACAAGCTTTGTAGTGTTTATGGTGCCAGTCTCTTCTCAGACTCTCAATACATTTATTCCAAGAACATAGAACACACAGACTAGCGGAGCATATTCAGTGCAGGTGTCAATAAGATGCAACAGAGAAGATGGGAGTGTACCTCCCTTTAATTGCATAAGGCAATAGAATAAAGCAATACACTTACCTAAGAACATTTTCTAATTTCTTAAGGTCGAACTATCTACCATAAAAGCTTTTTATACAGTTCTCATCATAAGCATTGCCTGTTTATAAAAGGTAAATGTATCTTTTTCAATACAAATATACATCATTAAACCCTGTGCGCAAGCTCCCACTCCTGGGTGGCAGCAATGACTATACTACACAGCCCCAAAACATACAATACAAACCAAAGAAAAAAAACTTAAATGTGCCTAGGTATTTGGGATAGTGCGCAAGTAACTATTTTCTTTGGTTTTTATTGGATGTATTTAGGGTTGATTGCACTATAGTAATTCCTGCCACCCAGGGGTAGTAGGAATTTGAGCGCAGGGCTTAATTTTAAATGTTTGCATTTGATTTTACAAACACATACAGCCATGTTACAGTGCTGCCGCCCACCTCATCTGTTCCCTATTAAGGGTTAAAAAGTGTGTAGGGGTTTAGAAAAATACTCCTCTCTGTCTCATTTAAGATTTTAGGGAAAGCAGCATGGTAGATTGTTAGCGTAAGACTCGCCTAAGAGGTTTTGCCTTGGCGTGACCGGTGAGCTTACACTTTAATGGCCATTGGAGTGATACTAAAAAAACTCCAATTATTTAAATGGACATAGGGATGTGGAATAGTGCACAAGTAAATTTCATTCGTTTTTTATTATATCTTTTTAAATGGCAGTTCATTATAGTGATTATGGAGCAAACAGTGTGTGAATACTGTTGCCAAGCTGTTTTCACACTGTTTTTGAATGGTTTTACAAAAAAAACAGGGTCTCTCGGGACACATGGAGCATAGCACCTTGCCTGCTGTTCAGCTAACGCAGACGTTAAATGTAGTGGTTAGAGTTACCTTTTTCATTTTGTGAGAACATTTTCTGCCTAAAAAAAAATAAATCAAATGAATGCAGAGCACACTGTTATGTGCAGAATATTTTAATGAATTATTTTTCTTTTTCAGATGCAATAACCGTACACAGTGTGGAGTTGTAGCTGGACCAGAGGAATTTCCTGACCCGTGCCCAGGTACCTATAAATACCTGGAAGTCCAGTATGAATGTGTCCCTTACAGTAAGTATATATCTTTATATATTTATATATATTACTTATTACAAAAAAAATCGATTGCATACGTGGCATAATAGGACTATGAAATACCTATATTCATATCTCGTTTGCATTTTATAAAAATAATTATGTAAAGAATAAAAAAAAACTATTATAATTCATTCTTTTTTATTTTATTCTTCTTTGTCATTTCCTTTTTTTTTTACCTTTGGAATCTCTTTGAAGCCTTCATATTTAGAGTCGTTACAGTAGAGAAACTGTATAGTATATATATATCCGTATAAAGCTATCTTTCATTGAAATGTTTTTTGAGATCATTATTTGACATACCTTAATTTTCCTGGAAAGCTATGAAATGCTGTTAAGATATGCAGGCCATCTGCAAAAAGCTGGGAGATATGCACCAACATTGTATTGTGTTTGATTAAGGCCCAGTAACCATTGACCATCTCATTTTCATTTGAACAAAACATGCTGTTATTAATTTGTACTGAAGGTCATACCATTTATGTAATGTTTGTGAATCCTCATGCCTACGTGCTGCAGAATTAATGTATATTGACTATATTCTCAGTAGGTTTGGTATCTCATTTTAACTAGGGACATTGTAAAGGTTTTATTTAAAGGGCCAAGACTTTGAGTTAATTATATCAGCCTAAAACAGTTGATAATTATCTACTTTTTTCAGGTGATTTTTAAAATTGAATTTAGCCGAAATGAAAGCAACCGAAATCAATAAACGGTCTGGCTGTTCAAAATAAATCTGCAGAATAAAATGCATTTAAATCACATTTAACCTTGTTAGTTATTAAAAATGTTTAGTTTTTTTAAAAGAAGCATATGGGGCTGTTGAAATAATTTAAAAAGGGGGTGGCAGTGGCGTCTCTAGGATTCATTTTTAGGGGGGGCACATGGTGGGGATAAAAGTAGGGGGGCACATTTAACCCCACCCTCACCGCAGTTTGACCCCGCCCCTGCTGCATGTTAAGCCCCGCCCCCGACACAGTGTTTTTTTTTTTTTTTTATAATCCCTGGTGGAGAATTCATTATTTTCCACCAAGGATTATTAAAAAACAAACACATTTCCATTGATACAGTCCATACACACACACACACAGACTGCTGAGTCCTTACACACACAGAGAGACAGACTGCTGACCATACACACACACACAGACACACAGACTGCTGAGTCCATACACACACACATACAGACTGCTGAGTCCATACACACACACACAATTGCTGAGTCCATACACACACACACACAGACTGCTGAGTCCATACACACACACACACACACACTGCTGAGTCCATACATACACACACACACAGAGACTGCTGAGTCCATACACACACAGACTGCTGAGTCCATACACACACACACACACACAGACTGCTGAGTCCATACACACACACACACTCAGACTGCCGAGCAGGGGCGGATCCAGAACCTAATCTCGGGAGGGGCACTGGTGGTGGGCTAGAGCGGGGTGAAAAGGGCTGCAGTGGAGGAATAGGGGACTCTTGTTTACCTACATACACAGATAAACATATCTACACATATACACACACATACCTACACATGCACACACACACACACACACATCCCTAAATATACACAAAATGACACACATACCTTCACATACACACACACACACAGATACAAGGCAATAGAATATACAGACAAAACTCCAGGTACTGAAGATATATTTATTGGAGTATAGAACACCTTAAAAGTGCAAATGTGCAACGTTTCGGCCCTAGAGGGCCTTAATCATGTTTAAGTCTGTCTAGGGCTGAAAAGTTGCATTTTTATGTGGTGTTCTACGCTTCAATAAATACACCTTCAGTACCCGGAGTGTTGCCTGTATATTCTATTACCTTGTATTGTTGGACGGATTAGCAGTGTCTTTCTAATGCAGAACACCTCTGAGGCTGTGGGCCAGAGTGAAAAGCGAAAAGCAGTGGTACACACAGATACACACTAACACACAAACATACTCACAGATACACACTGACACTCACAGATACACACTGAAACTCACAGATACACACTGACACACCCAGATGCACACATACTCACAGATACACACCGACACTCACAGATGCACACTGACACTCACAGATACACACACATACGCACTGACACTCAAAGATACACACTGACACTCACAGATGCACACTGACACTCACAGATACACACACATACGCACTGACACTCAAAGATACACACTGACACTCACAGATACACAAACATACACTCACAGATACACACACATACACACTGACACTGACACTCACAGATACACTCACACATACACACTGACACTCACAGATACAGATACACACAGACACACACACATACACACAGATGTACACATACCTAAACATACACACTGGCACACACACAATTTGCAGCTTCCATAATGTTAACCACCCACCCTGCCCCTTCCATACCTTTTGGTTGCAGGGAGGTGACTTTCTGGGGCTGGCTGATCCTGGTGGGAGTCTGAAGCTGCAGAGCTCTCTCTCCTCCCTCCTCCTTCTCTCTCAGCTGCCTGCAGCCTGCGTCTTCTCAGCCCGTGCGGTCTGTAAGCTGGGAGGAAGTAGCAGTCACTTCCTCCCAGCACTCCCTGCAACTTTAAAGGCGCCCTGTCTGCCAAAGGGCTGCAGCACCCGACCAAGCCCCTAATGAGGTAGGTCCACAGATGGCAGATGCACTATTTTCGGGGGGGGGAGGGGCAAGTTGCCGGCATTTGGGGGGGCCCAAGGGGGAGCACAGCATGATGTGGGGGGGCATGGCCCCCTCTGCCCCCCCCTAGCGACGCCACTGGGGGGTGGATATAACATTGTCCACCCCACAAAAATTGTGTCCAGGTCACCCTATCTAAGGTGGCTAGGGGGCCTTAAGTCCCTTGCGACACCCCTAATTAAAAAAATCCTGCCTACCCAACTCACACTAATAATTTTGATGGGGATGCCCAATAAATGTTATGTTTACCATTTTCCAGCCTCACAAGTTGTTCTGTGCCTTACTGGTACTGTATAGCAAGCCCCATTTACTTGTTCATAACTTTTAACTCCATTGAGTTTTTGAAAGCAACCGAAAGCAACCGAAATCAATTTAATTCATTTGCACCAATGGAGAGTTTCGTGCAAGCTCAATCAGAGTGCTCTGATACCACAGCCACTAGTTCTTTGTTAAGTGTTTAGTAGACATACCAACCCGCTGAATGACGGATAGGGACTTAAGGAAGGTGTTAAACCTCCCTTATACTAGTGTAGGAGTCATAGTGACCCCCATAGATATTTTGTGAAGCTATTTGCCAAATGGCTGCTAGTTAAAAAAAAGCATTAAGCATTTATCAGCAACTTTTATTTGTTAAATCCAATAAGGCCACTTATTGGGCAATAATATGTGCAATAAATGAAATTAAATTAACTGAACCAATATTTTCAATATAAAGTATAGCTTACAGTTTTGAAAATCAAACCTATAATTATTAGCTTTGGCTCCCGATAAGCTTGTAGCTGCAGTAATTAAATCAAACCCAGAGGCAGACCTACTGCCAATGCAGTAGTGTGTGTGTGTATCTGTGTGTCTGCATATCTGCATGTGTGTCATTGTGTGTATCTGTGTGTCTGTAGATCGGCATGTGTGTAAGTGTGTCTATCTGTGTGTCTGTGTATCTGTATGTGTGCATGTCTATCTATGTGTGTCAGTATGTATCTTTGTGTGTGTATATCTGCATGTCTGCTAGTGTTTATATATATGTGTCTGTGTATCTAAGTGTCAGTGTGTGTGTCTGTGTATTTGTATGTGTATCAGTTCATGTGTGGGGCAGTGTATGTGTATATGTGCATACATCTTAGCTTTCAAACACCAACACTACACACAAATACACCTCTGATTTCAAACATCAACATTACATACATATTAAAACACTAACATTATATTTAAACACACATCTGCATTCAAAAACCAATATCCATTATAAAACCAGGAAAAGGTGGGCATGGATGGCGAGCTGATTCAGTGGTGCAGTAGGCCACTTGACTGGATTTGCCCCCCAGGCCTAAGGCTGACAGCCCTCCCCTGCACATGCCCCATACAAAAACAAACTTAAATTTAAACATACAAGCACTCCTAAATACAACCATGCAAGGATGGGCCAATGCTAGATTCCCAGCTGACAAAGCAATGTGGGACTTGTACGATGATGAGAGTTATACCTTTTGGCCACCTTTATGGGCAAACAAATGCTTGCACCTGGGCCATCTTTATGTTACTTTCCCCACTGATCAAGCTGTTAATTGGGAGTCAATAAACTGACCATAAAGGTGATAAGCTCTAATTAAATCGAGGCCCAAGGTAGCTCAGAGAATGTCAAAATGATTTCCATCTTAGAGTTAATTCTTAAAAAAAAAATAAACAGAAAATAAATAATAAAGACTATGGGATATAAGCCATGTGCAGACAATGGGAGAGTCGTGGGTAGACATTAATAGGAAAGTTAGACCAGGAAAATAAAGGTTGAAAGAATAGATGTGGACCACTCGACGTTGCACACTGGTAATATATGGCTTGATTCTCACGTCATTTTTTTGATACCACAGTGGTCTGCATCAATCCAGCACCTTTTGGTGACATAATTGCCACCGACCTGGGAACAGATCTGCACTATATAAGGCCACTCTTTCCTTTGCTCAGTGGTGGTCTCTGTTACCCGAGAGTATGTTCTGACTTGTGTGTGTGTGCTTGGGAATTTGCTTCTTATCTGACTACTAACCTCTGAAATCCCTGACTTTGACTCTCTTTACTTTTTTTCCACCACTATGTACTCCTTTATCTTGAACTGTCCCGGTTTAGTCTTGTTTGTTATTTTTGCTTACTGAATTCTATACTCTAATACATTAATCCCAGCCACCCTAAGGACTGGTAATATGTTTTCCTGTGTAGTATAAGATACTCTTATTTCTGTAGCTTGTGTCTGGGGGTGTTTTATCTTCACACATTTTTGGTGTTCAGAAACGGTGTAGCAACGTTATGTGTTTTGCTTTGGCAAAATTCCATAAATTGTGCCTCCCTCTACCCAGGGCCAGATTAAGAGCCCAGTGGGCCTGGTGCTGACAATTATGATGGGGCCTAATTACAGAATTTTATCGACCAAAAACACTAAAACAGTCATACCTCCCAAGCGTCATGTATCTGATGGAGATGGTGTTGGAGGGAAACTCAAAGGATGCAACTATAAGAAAACACATACTCTATGCTAATCTCTCTCTAGTTTATGCTTTCATCGTTCAAGTAAATCCACACACCCTAAAAGCAGTGTCCAGTAAAGAAGGAAGTCAATGGGCGGGGTGGTGGGCCACTGATGCGAATCATGTGGCCAGAACTGCGAAAAGGGGCAAACATGCCCAAAAGAGGGGGCATGTCTGTCCAAAGAATTGGAAGGCCGGCCTGGCATCAGGGTCCCTATGTATCACAGTGTCAGGGTCCCCATGTTGCTCAGTCCCCTAGTCTCCCAGTGTCACTATGATATTAGGGGACACAGAGAAATGGGGACACTGAGAGACATGGGGACACAGTGAGACCCAGGGACACAGAGACCCGTGGACACAGACACTTTGGGACACAGACACTTTGGGACACTGGGCGACATGGGGGCACTTGTGGATACAGACATGGGGACAGTGGGAGACATGGGCACACTGGGAGACATGGGGACACAGACACTTGGGGACACTGGAAGAAATGGGGACAAACACTAGGGACACAGAGACATGGGGACACAGACACTGGGATACATGGGGACACAGATATTTGGAGACACTAAGACACTAGGGACACAGAGACATGGGAACAAATACACTGGGAGACTAGGGGACACTCTGAGACATGGGGACAGACACTAGGGACACTGGCTGGGAGGCATGGGGACACTGCGACACTTAGGGACACTGGGAGACATGGGGACACTGAGAGACATGGGGACATTGAGACACTAGTTGGGAGACATGTGAACACTAGGAGACATGGGGACACAGACATTTGGGGACACTGGGAGACATAGGGACACTGGGAGCCATGGGGACACTGAGACACTAGGGAAACAGAGACATGTGTCTCTGTCCCAATGCGTCTCCCAATGTGTCTCCCAATGTCCCTCAGCATCTCAATGTCTCCCAGTGTCCCCATGTCTCACAGTGTCCCCAAGTGTCTCAGTGCCCCCAGGTCTCCCAGTGTCCCCTAGTGTTTCAGTATTCCCAGGTCTCCCACTGTCCCCTAGTGTCTCATTGTCCCCATGTTTCCCTGCTGCCTTTCCTCCCCCATCCTTCACTTACCTGAGCTGTAGGCTGTCTCTGCAGGGTGGGAGTTGCTGTCTAAACTCTGTGCTGTGTAGCTGCTCCCCACGGATCAGTGAGTAGAGAGAGGCAGGGAGGGATATGCTATAACTCCCTATGCCTGCCTCTCGCCACACAGTGACCCCTACTGGCTGGTGCTGGTGTTTATACTGAGAAAAATATCTGCATTTGTATTGCCAGTATTACTGCAATACCGGCTGTGCTGGTAAAATACCAGTCAGTGGCTACCCTAAGAGTAGTGTGTGAGAAAAACTTTTTTTATTTTATTTTTATTTTATTTTTTTTAATGGGCCTTTTCCATGGGCCTGGGCCTGGAGCTGCAGCTCCATCAGCCCCTATGTTAATCCGGCCCTGCCTCTGCCTCCCGCCAAGGAAAACTTTAGGTTATCTGGCACTCAAAACTCACCTACACACCCAGGGCCGGACTGGGAAGAAAATTCGGCCCGGGCATTTTTTAATTACAGTGGCCCACTAAAAAGGGGGCGGGGCCAGATAGGGTGTGTTTTGTCATCACCAATGACAAGCACGCCCCATCACAAAGTGAGCATGTTGGTTCAATGCTCTTCCAGGGTAGACCATGCGCAGAGCTCTGCTGAAGGGCTCTGGCATGAGAAAAAGACCCTGTATTTGTTATGCACAGCACAAGCAAATTTAATAATAGCTTGCACTGTGTTTGCTTGAAATTTGTCTCTGGTGTCTCCATAGTTGGGATACCAGGAGACAAAAATGCTAGGAAAGCATATTGTGCAGTGTGTGTGAGGGTGTGTGTAAGGGGTGTAGTGTGTGTGCGAGAGGAGTGCAGTGTGTGTGAGGGGTGTAGTGTGTGTGTGTGTGAGTGATGGGTGCTGTGTTTGCGTAAGGGTGCTATGTGGGTAAGGGTGCTGTGTGTGTGATGGGTGCAGTGTGTGTGTGCTGTGTGTGAGCGGGTGCTGTGTTTGCATCAGGGTGCTATGTGCGTGTGAGGAAGCTGTGTGTGAGGGTGCAGTGTCTGCATGTGAGGAAGCTGTGTGTGTCAGGGGTGCAGTGTGTGTGAGTGAGGGTGCTGTGAGTGTCGGGTGCAGTGTGTGTGTGTGCTGTGAGTGTTAGGGGTGCAGTGTGTGTGTGTGCTGTGAGTGTTAGGGGTGCAGTGTGTGTGTGTGCTGTGAGTGTTAGGGGTGCAGTGTGTGTGTGTGTGCTGTGAGTGTTAGGGGTGCAGTGTGTGTTAGGGGTGCAGTGTGTGTGTGTGCTGTGAATGTTAGGGGTGCAGTGTGTGTGTGTGCTGTGAGTGTTAGGGGTGCAGGGTGTGTGTGGGTGTGTGCTGTGAGTGTGTGACCACTTTTTCTGTACTACCAAAATACTAATGGCATAGCAGTACAGACTAGAAATACAATGCTATGAGTGCATGAACAGCCTCTCCATCCTCATGTGTCATGCTAGTAGCCTATAGTTCTTATAGTGAACATTTAAGTAATTCAAAGATGGAGTGTCTGATCACTCATCTGCTTTGTACATGTCCAAAATCATGCTGGAGGAAAAGGTCTTCATGTCTGTAACATACATAGCACAATCACCACTGTGATAATAAATTATATGTTTATTTGTGTTTTTGACTAAAATGCATTAAGATGACATAACATAATTTAAATCCTGACAAATGTGTGATTATTTCCCCCCTCCCTGCTTACCTTATGCCTGGGAGGGGGGATCCTGCTGCTGGCTTCTATCCCTGGTGGTCCAGTGGTGCGTGAACTCTAGCCTGTGAGGCTAGAGTTCACTCTCGCGAGACCCGGAGCGTTGCCATGGCAACGCTCCGAATCTCGCGAGAGCAAACCGACGGAGCTGTAAGTAGGAGCTCCGCCGGGTCCTCGCCTGGCTCCCTCCTCTCTCTCCCCGCCGGCGGCTGCAGGATACTGTATGTGGGCCGGTGAGGGAGATCTCTGATCTCCCCACCGGCCCGCCGTGGACTACTGCAGGGCCGGCGCTCGGATAGTGCCGGCCCTGCACAGACCGGTAGGGGAGATCCTGTGATCTCCCTGCCGGCCTCGGCCCATGGCCACCGCGGCCCACCGGGCATTTGCCCGGTGTGCCCGATGGCCAGTCCGGGCCTGTACACACCAGTTTCTGATGTGACATACACATCTACACATATACACATTGTTACACAAACACACACTGAAAGAGACACACTAAGAACCAGATAATACACACATGCTTTCAGATTTAAACACTATTACAGTTACAGATACACACAAATGACAAATTATTTTTCTCGCACGCGCCCGCGCGCACACACACACACACAATGCTCAGTCCCATTAATTATGTTCCTTACCAGCAGCTGACCAATGCCTTTTTGGATCAGCAGTGAGTTTTCAGGTCTGAGGCTTGAATCCAGGCTCTCTCTAGGTATCTCCCATTCATTTTGGCCCACAGCATATGACATCATGCTGTATCCCAGTGGCCTTCACTTTGGTGCAGTGCAAGGAATGTTATTCTACTTTACACAGCTAAGGAAGCCAAAGTAACGGGCCCTTCTCTGCTCCATTATTATATCACTCCCACCAGTGAAGCCTCCTACACATCTCCCTGTCCCTCTCCATGAAGTGACTATGAAGCAACTTTAAACTAAAGGAAGGATTCACAGGCAGCCTCTGACCCCAATAGACATTGATTTTAGAAATTGTGTCATTCATTGATGTGGAATGGAGATGGCAGGACTTTCTCGCTCCCCATTTAGACCTGCCACCCTCTTTACCCCTTTAGTACACTTCTGATGTATAGATCATGCCCCTGCAGTCTTGCTCAATTATCTGCTATTTAGGAGATTAATCACTTTGATATCTGTTTATGTATCCCTAGCCACAGTTCTCTTCACTGTGACACCAGGGCCGGACTGGGAATGAAAAGCAGCCCTGGAAAAAAATTCTATACCAGAATAGCCCCCTCCCCAGCTCCCATGTGTTGCATTATAGCCCCTCCGTACCTTGCTGTAGCGTAACCAAGCAGGCAGACTGCGGTAGAGTTCCTGTTCTCCTACCCAGTCTGACAGGAAGCAGTCATGTGCTCTCTGCGAGCAGTTCCTGTCAGACCGGGTAGGAGAACAGAAGCTCCCCAGCGCGGTCTGCCTGCTCCGCCACGCTACACTCTGTGACCGGCAGGAGGGGAGGGTATCCCCTCCTATCTGTTACTGTGTAATTGCGGTGTTCAACCCGCGGGCCGCTGCGCACTAGGTGCCCGCGTACCGGCCCGATAGTATACCAGGAAATTTCTCGGTATCCCAGTGGGTCAGTCCGGCCATGTGTGACTCATATAGCAGGCATGAAAAAAATATTTTGTTTTCAATCAGATCTTGCAGCACAGTGTGTTTACTTTATACATTCCTTTTTTCTACTTTGTTAATAGAACTTTAATCACACACATACAGCTCAGGCAGGCTCTAGCAAGCAACTAACAGAGTAGGAGATAAGATCTTCTAAATTAAACACACTGTGCAATAAGGAGAGATAAAAAATTACTTCATTTTTAGGAAGTGTCTTGGGATACTGTGTAAGTCACAACCAGGGTTGATGTGGTGAGGGCTGCATAAACAAAGTGTTTTAACTCGAAATTGGGCAGTGAGACCACATGGGCATGATGTATACACTAAAACTACTTCATTAAGCTAAATTGTTTTATGGTGATTAGAGTGTCCCTTTGAGACATTTGGTCCAGTGTAAGGATCAGAACACTCAAACTGCATTTATTTGCATTTGGGATCCACAACTATTTTCAAGGTTTGATAAGGAGTCACGAACCTAATGCAAATATCTAGAAAATGTTAATTCATAGAAACATAGAATGTGTGCAGACAGGAACCATTTGGCCCATCTAGTCTGCCCAATTTTCTAAATACTTTCATTAGTCCCTGGCTTTATCTTATAGCTAGGATAGCCTTATGCCTATCCCACGCATGCCTAAACTCCTTCACTGTGTTAACCTCTACCACTGGAAGACTATTCCATGCATTCACTACCCTCTAAAGTAATACTTCCTGATATTATTTTTAAACCTTTGTCCTTCTAATTTAAGACTGTGTACTCTTGTTGTTGTAGTTTTTCTTCTTTTTAATATAGTCTCCTCCTTTACTGTGTTGATTCCCTTTATGTATTTAAATGTTTCTATCATATCCCCCTTGTCTCGTCTTTCCTCCAAGCTATACATGTTAAGATCCTTTAACCTTTCCTGGTAAGTTTTATCCTGCAATCCATGAACCAGTTTAGTAGCCCTTCTTTGAACTCTCTCTAAAGTATCCATATCCCTCTGGAGATATGGTCTCCAGTACTGCGTACAATACTCCAAGTGAGGTCTCACCAGTGTTCTGTACAATGGCATTAGCACTTCCCTCTTTCTACTGCTAATACCTCTCCCTATACAACCAAGCATTCTGCTAGCATTTTCTGCTGCTCTATCACATTGTCTGCCTACCTTTAAAGGGAAACTCCAGTGCCAGAAAAACGATCCGTTTTTCTGGCACTGGAGGGTCCCTCTCCCTCCCACCCACCAATGCCCGGTTACTGAAGGAGTGAAAACCCCTTCAGTCACTTACCTGGGACAGCGGCGATGTCCCTCGCCGCTGTCTCCGCCTCCGCGACGCTCCTCCTAGTGATTACGTCGGCCGGTGGGCGAGACTAATCTCGCTCACCGGCCGAGGAGACCTAATGCGCATGCGCGGAAATTCCGCGCATGCGCATTACGTCTCCCCATAGGAAAGCATTGAAAAATCATTTCAATGCTTTCCTATGGGGATAGAGCGACGCTGGAGGTCCTCACACAGCGTGAGGACGTCCAGCGACGCTCTAGCACAGGAAACCTGTGCTAGAACCCAGGAAGTGACCTCTAGTGGCTGTCTAATAGACAGCCACTAGAGGTGGAGTTAACCCTGCAATGTAAATATTGCAGTTTATGAAAAACTGCAATAATTACACTTGCAGGGTTAAGGGTAGTGGGAGTTGGCACCCAGACCACTCCAATGAGCAGAAGTGGTCTGGGTGCCTGGAGTGTCCCTTTAAGTCATCTGAAATAATAAGCCCTAAATCCCTTTCCTCAGATGTTGAGGTTAGGACTCTATCAAATATTCTGTACTCTGCCTTTGGGTTTTTACGTCCAAGATGCATTATCTTGCACTTATACACATTCAATGTCAGCTGCCACAACTCTCACCATTTTTCAAGTTTACCTAAATCATTTGCAATTTGACTTATCCCTCCTGGAACATCAACCCTGTTACATATCTTGGTATCATCAGCAAAAAGACATACCTTACCATCAAGACCATCTGCAATATCACTAATAAATATAATAAAGAGAATGGGTCCAAGTACAGATCCCTGAGGTTCCCCACTGGTGACAAGACCATGCTTCGAATATACTCCATTGACTATAACCCTCTCTTGCCTGTCACTCAGCCACTGCCTTACCCATTCAACAAACTTAAAGATTGCAATTTATTGATAAGCCTTCTATGTGCAACAGTCTCAAAAGCCTTACTGAAGTCTAGGTAAGCAATGTCTACTGCACCACCCTGATCTATTATTTTAGTTACCCAATCACAAAAAATCAATAAGATTAGTTTGGCATGATCTCCCTGAAGTAAACCCATGTTGTCTCTGATCTTGAAATCCATGTGTTTTTTAGATGTTCAACAATCCTATCCTTTAACATGGTTTCCATTACTTTCCCCACTACTGAAGTAAGGCTTACTGGCCTATAGTTGTCTGACTCTTCTTTAGTCAGTAGTCCTACTTTAAGTTGTATTATAAAATGTTTTTATAGCAATTATGTTCAGAACGAAAAGAGAATCATCTACATGTGAATGACTACATGCTTTATATTTTTCTTTTTAATATGAAGTTTTTTTCTGTCTTTGAAGGAAATAAGGTTAACACTCAGAGGTGTCATATAACGGAACGGTCAAGTTAGCACAGTGGGAAAAAATGGTTTATCACTTATTTCTCCCACTTCTCACCTTTCCTTCAGCACTTTAAAGTGTATGTAATGAAAAAGAAAATAAACTACATAACTGTGCTTTAAAGCAGCACTCCATCATAGCAGTACAACCGACTATAGTGCTTATGATGCTGGTATCCCCCAGCTGCTGCCGCACAGTAAAGAGTAATATAATATTTATCTTACACTTATCTGGGTCCCCTGACCTTCGGTGGTCCTTTTAGTCTTATATTGTATCTTAAAGAGGAAGTTCCCACTTTGCATTCAATATATACATTTTGTCCCTGTTGGGACTTAATTTATTGGTTTAGAGCAGAGGTATTCAATTTTTTAATAACTACCGCTCACTTTTGTATCTTTGTTGATGGTAAAATTTCATTACTGCCCACCTGTACTGCAGTAACTAATTTTATAGCGAAGTGCAATATTTTTTAATTTTGTAAAAAAAAAATTATAGAAAGGAGTTTTTTTTTTTTAAAATATGAACTTCAATTGTTTTTCTATTTTCTATTCTATTTGTGTCTGTGAGGTGCTGTGTGTGTGTGTGTGTGTGTGTGTGTGTGTGTGTGGGCGTGTGAAGGGTTTAGTGTGTGTGTGAGAGGTGCAGTGTGTGTGAGGAGGGCAGTGTGTGTGAAGGGTGCAGTGTATGTGTGAGGGGTGCAGTGTGTGTGTGTGTGAAGGGTGCAGTGTGTGAAGGGTGCAGTGTGTTTGTGAGAGGTGCTGTGTGCAAAGGTTGCTGTGCGTGTGTGTGAAGGGCGCTGTACGTGTGTGAAGGGGGCAGTGCTTGTGTGAGGTGGACAGTGCATTTGTGAGGAGGCAGTCTGTGTGTGAGGGGTGTAGTGTGTGAGGGGGGCAGTCCATTTGTGAGGGGGCAGTCTGTGTGTGTGTGTGTGTGTGTGTGTGAGGGGACAGTCTGTGTGTGTGTGGTGTAGTGTGTGAGGGTGCAGTGTTATGTGTGTGAGGGGGCAGTGCATGTGAGGGGGCAGTGTGTGTTTGTGTGTGAGGGGGTAGTGTGTGTGAGGTGGCAGTGTGTGTGTGGGTGATGGGGCAGTGTGTGTGTGTGTGTGAGGGAGCACAGGGTCTATGCTGTGTGTAGGTGGGCGAGATGTGCAAATCCATCTTAATGTGGAGATCTTTGATCAACTCACCGCCCGCAAGGACTTACAGCAAGGCTGGCTCTGCTCTGAGATTGAAGGATCTCCCATGCCAGCCTTGGTCCACTGGGCGTTTTCTGCAGAACCCACCACTGCCCACCTGAAATCCCAAACCGCCCACAAGTGGGCAGTAGGGACCAGGTTGACTACCCCTGGCCTAAAGCATAAGCTGACACTAATGCTATCAATACCTTACCTTTTTTCCTCACATCCATTTGGCCTGCAAATCCAGTAATTTTCACCTTAAAAATATTGCCCCTATTTGCCCTTTTATAACTCAAGTTACAACTATGTTCATGCACTCATCATTTCCTGACTTGACGAGTGTAACTCAGCACTCATCATCCTTCCAAATACTCGTGTTGCCTTTCTTAAGTCTCTAGTGAATGCTGCCTTTAGGTTCATCTTCTTGACTGACCGCTACTCGCACACCTCACCCCTTTGCCAATTATTATTTTTGCTTCCTGTATCCTTGAGTATCCATTGAGGATTCCATATACCATCTATATGCTGATGATTCTTAGATGTACATCTCCTCCCCTGACCTATCTCCTGTCCTCCTGTAATGCCTTCCTATTATTTAAAATATATTCTTTATAAACTGAATTCCTCATCCCTCCCTTCAAATAGTGCTCATCATCTATCCCCATGTACCTCACCCCAACTTCTAAAATTAGCTGCATTAATTACTTTTGAGTCAGGTGTTACGTTTTCTTTTCACATGTAGTCTGTCTCTAAATATTGTAACTTCCACCTTAAAAAATATTGCCCACCTTCAAACTTTTCTGACTCAATATACAACTAAGGCACTTAGTCGTGCACTCATCATTTCCCTATTTGACTACTGCAACTCACTACTTATTGGCCTTCAAAATATCCGTATTCCCCCTCTTTAATCTTCAGTGAATGCTGTCGCCATCTTCCTAAATGATCACTTCTCCCACTCCACCCTCCTTTGCCAATCGTTACATTGGCTTCCTGTACTCTTCAGGATCCTCACAATCCGTCTGTTGTGGGCTACAATTATCATAAAACTCAAACAGTCCCTGACTACATTAGGGGAAAGTTGTACTTCTGTGTGGTGGCAACAGCAGAAATTAACTATGAGGGTAAACATATTTTCACTAACACAAAAAAAAGAAGACTGTAATCATGGCGTTTCTAGTTGATAGAATTTCAGATCCACCAAGTTCAACCATCCTCACAATTCTTCTACTGCATTCCATTTAAACTGGCATGGTGAAATCCAGTATTCAAAAAAAAATAAAAACATCTGACCTATTAATAATATTTCTATGAATTTTTGTAACATTGTGTATCTTTCTTTGTTAAAAAAAATAAATCTATTAATCATGGGGGCATGGTTTGACAATCGCCAAGGGCAGTTACATGTCTGCTGTGCTCGAGACCTGTAACAAAGAAATTGTCAGTCTATACGGAAAGCCGGCGGTAATCTGCCTATTACTTGGCTCCTAAACCCTACAACACTATGGGGAAAAGTTCAAAGAAGCTCAAGACTTACACAGTCGACTGCACTCAGGCATGGTCTTAAAATAGCGGTGATGCTGAACTCCCAATCAATCTCGGAGGAAGAAACACTGGACTCCCCTAATGCCATACCCGAGGCTACAGATCCATTTGCGGCTATATAATTGGTGGATCCGGGGGCTTTGATGATGCAAGACATCGCAACAACGTTAAAATCAGAGGGATTGCCTTGCCGAATACATCGACGATAAGGAGTTACTTCACTTCATCCAACGCCTCCTGTCTCCGATTCCGCATCCCAAACAGGCGTAGGCTGTACTAGTGGACAGCTCATACAGTTTGCCTAGGTCTCCTAGGTACACGTTGGAACAAGACATAAGTAAATAATTTTAAAAACTGCACAAATTGGTCATAAAATGTGATCTGATCATCATCTAAGTCACCACAATAGACAATTACAGTCTGCTTAAACTAATAACACACAAAGAATGAAATGTTGCCATGTTTTTATTAAACACACCATGTAAACATTCACAGTGCAGGTGGAAAAAGTATGTGAAGCCCTAGACCAATGACATCTCCAAGAGCTAATTGGAGTGAGATGTTAGCCAACTGTTATTAGTTTAAACAGACTGTGATTGTCTATTGTTGTGACTTAGATGATGATCAGATCACATTTTATGACCAATTTGTGCAGAAATCCATATCATTCCAAAGGGTTCACATACTTTTTCCTGCAACAGTATGTATGTATATATATATATATATATATATATATATATATATATATATATATATATATTAATGTATTAATTTGAAGAAAGGTGCACTCACAGGACTTTTTTTTTTGTAATTCTTTATTTTTGCGTGCAGTGTTAGGTTACAAGCTTTCTCATTGACTTTATGACTTATGACAAAAGTTATACAGTTAGTGGTAGACAAATAAGGTCAAGATGTGCTGCACATTTTTTTTGTGTAAGATAACAAGCGTAGTCATAGTAAGGCATTACATTAGCATAAAGTACAGAAAAACATGTTAGATTAATATAAACTTAAGTATAGAAAATATGCATTAAATTTTGTCAGGCTTAAGTACTCGAGCCAGATTGTAGATTGTAAATTGGATTAGGCTAAATCAGTGCATAGACTGTGCTACGAACTTTCCAATCAATGCATTTACTCAACTTACATTATTCAGGGTCTGTTCCCCAAGAATATATAAGCAAAAGTATTCCAGGGCTGATTAGCTAAACAGTGATATGCCTTATGTGTCTGCCCAAGCGGTGAGTGTACAACAGAAGGGTAGGCATTGGTAAGCTCACGATCTGGTAGTTAAGGCATAAGAATACAAATACTTGCAAAACAGGCTAGTGCATTTAGACTGCAGTATAACATTCTTTAGAGAAACATTCAAACTGGGGCAAGTTATACCGCTTCAAGAGAGTTGGCACCCTGTTTGATGCCTGCGCTGCTCTGGTGGAAATGAGCCGCCGAGATCTCACTAACAGGGGGGAGTCCCATGTCTATCCGACACCTGCTCTGTTATTCCTGGGTAGCAGAGGGCGAGCGTCCATCAGAGCAGGTGTCAAGTCCTTCCATGGTGTACGCTGGAGTCCTTTAGGCTGCTGCTGTGGGTCGCTGAGCTTTCTGCTGTTGTGCCTCTGGAGGTCGGTATTCGCCTTATAAGGGAGCTTGATGTCGTCCGCCTGGTTTCGCAGCCTCTTGGGTCGGCTTGGTGTAGGCTGGATAGGGGGTGAGTGTGAGGTCCGTCGTCCCGCAGGAATACCTTGCGTGATGGCTGGCTTGGATGTAGCTGGCGGTAGCGGTTTTTGCACAGTTTTCCGTCCCCCCAGTGCCGCTTGCTTAGGCAGCCTGCATAGCTCGCCGTTGGCTTGGTTTGCTGCGGGTGCAGATGAGGGTTGTTCCGCCTCTCTGTGTGGTCTGGTCGGAGGACTGGAAGCGCGGGGAGGGAGCAGGCCACATCCTGGCCCCCCATGCACATGGCGTCCGCCATCTTGGTTGCAGTGCTCGGGCCCCCCGGCCTCGCTTGCGATGTCTCGGTCCAGGCCACAGGGTGAGGACCGGGATCACCCCCCCGGTCCATAGGGGGGGGAACGGAGCCGGGACCGTCCGGGTTTGCGTTTCTGGACGGGGTCTGTGAAGCAGGATAGTGGGGCAGCGGCCGTCCGCCCCACTCACCGCCGGAGAAGGCCTCAGTCAGGGCCACGAGAGTCTCTCCGCCAGGGGACTGAAGCTTGATGAGCCAGCCTCTCCCTGGATCCAACAGTCCCCTTGCTATAATCATCCTCGCTGTCGGTCTGCTTTTGGGCAAGAAAATGCTTCGTTTTAGCAGTTTATTCCTTGAGTTGGAGCAGGAGCTGCTCTTGCCTGCGACCGTCCAGCTCGGCGGCCCGGCCCCGCCCCCACTCACAGGACTTCATCCATAAGTTCTTTTATTCTTAGATGTGTATTACATGTGTAATCAAATCATAAATCAACGTTTCGACCCCTAAAGGGTCTTTTTCATCTTGAAAAAGACCCTTTAGGGGTCGAAACGTTGATTTATGATTTGATTACACATGTAATACACATCTAAGAATAAAAGAACTTATGGATGAAGTCCTGTGAGTGCACCTTTCTTCAAATTAATATACATACCTACGCTGAGGTTTGCACCCAGGCAGGAACACAAAGGAAAAAAACATTTTGAAGGGTGAGTGCCAATAATATATTTATATATATATATATATATATATATATAGCCATAAGACTTTTCCCACAGAAATCACAAATCTCCAGTGATGTTACTATTGCAAAGGATTCTGGGTGGACATATGCACATTAGTTTAAGAAAGAATCACATTTTTGCCTCCATTTTAAACATGGATTCCTTTGAGTCTGTGTTTGCTGTATACAACAGCTTTGAAACACAATTTAGGAAAAGATGCAAAGCCAGTGAACCACCCATGGACAGCTGTTTCATTGTTAATGCAAATCATTAGCATGAGGTTGGTTACTGGTTTGCTTATTGAGGCTTGGTAGTGCTTGGGAAGAAAAAAAAAACAAATGGTTATGGTGGGGAAAAAAATTGTGATTGAAAACCCCTTCCACCTGAAGTCTGTGGAAAGCTTAATTTGGTTTCAAACAAGCTTTATTCGTGTCATCAAATCGTTACAACAGTACAATTAGTAGGTAACGTGAGAGACACGCAGGCCTCGCGTAAACATGATTAGCCATCTTATCAAGTATGTTTTAAAGATTTATCTTTGCCATTAAACTGTGTAGAATGCTTTTAGCAGAGTATATAGGAGTCGTTACTGCATGGGTATAACGTGTAGAATGCCTTCAACTAGTCTGAGTGACCCGGTCAGTGATAGTATGGCTTGGATCAAGGAGCCATGTTGGGAGCATAGGTTCCATTAGTATCGTCTAGGTGCGTAGGTAAGTTAGAATGAATATATATGTATATATATATATATATATATATGTGTGTGTGTATATATATATATGCTTTTTTCTAATGTATATAATTATGACTTAATGACTCTTTTAGACTTTTCCATTAACTAACATCTTTCACTCCCTTTATTCATTTTGTATCTCAAACTGTTGCAAAGTATGGTGCCCACATTATATTTTAGAAATTCCCTTTTACTTATTAATCCATTTAATTTGAAAGTTATAAGGTTAAAATGCAAGGTTAATGTATGTTAAATGTCACAGTCTCCCAGTTTATGTAAAATTATTCTGCCAAAGAAATGTAATTTTTTGCTATCTGCTAACACCTGGGGTACAATATCCCCTGGAAGATTAATACTAAACAAGTTCAAGATGAACTGACCTAGGAGACGTAATCCAGAAGTAGTTACTGAAGTATTTCAGTAACAGCTCTCTCAAGGTGCATACAGTTTACCCTTACTGGTTTGTTCACTAAGGTGAGATCTGTAAGGAATTCAAAGTAGATTAACAGAGAATTTCAAATGTAAGGCCAAAAAAGCAGAACTGAAAAATATTTGCAAGCCAGCTATGTTATTTTGGTCTTAAACATGAAATGCAATTATAATTTCTGGACTTTTCTCACCTGGACATAGTCTTAAATTAGAGGGGCAAATGTTTAAAAATAATATCAGGAAGTATTACTTTTCTGAGAGGGTAGTGGATGAATGGAATTGCCTTCAAGCTGAAGTGGTAGAGGTTAACACAGTGAGAGAGTTTAAGAATGTGTGGGATAGGCATAAGGCTATCCTAACTATAAGGTAAGGCCAGGGACTAATTAAAAGTATTTCGAAAAATTTAGCAGACTAGATGTGCCAAATCTCTTATCTTATCTGCCATCACATTCTATGTTTCTATGTTTCAGCAATAATTTTGTCCTATACTTCAATAAGCTCTTTATGTGTCAATTGGATTAAAACGCCATCACTTTGTTTACATTCTAAACTGTCACTGAAGATAGAGAGGCCATGGGCAGGTTACCAGTTTAGGACTTCATTTTTCACATAGGGATGGTGTAAGATACCATTCAAATTCATGGTTCAGGGGTCCCTGTCTAACACTTAGCCAATAGGCAGCCGAAGGTCACTTCTAGTTAGTCCTGCTCTGCTTGATGAGCAAAAAAGACATCTGCTAGATTGTTTTATGAAGGCAAATGTGGCAAGGGAATGATTTGGAGAAATTATCTACTGCAAACAGGATAGGGGTCTTTCCACTGGACTAGAAGAGATCCACAAATTACTTCATTGCCACTTGTTTTCAACAGCAAATGGCTCCTGCTAAACCTGACATATTTCATATTAAGGGGCTTATAATGGGTGCATGAGTTGCGTCAAGCAGCAAATCCTTCAGCGTCTTTACTCATTTGCATAGCTTCATAATTTTATAATTTAAAAAACTTTAGTTTATCAAGCTCAACATTTTACACACATGTTCTCACTTTTGCTTCATACTTGATTATTCATATTCTTATGTAACAATTACCGAGTTAACTGTAGAAAAGGGCAAAACATCCTTCCTAACTCATAAGTGGTGATGAGATATTTCGTTGTATTTATAAGTTGGCAATATCTACTAGGAAGTGTAGTCATGGATCCGTCTTTTGCCAAACAAAAAAATCTCCCAGATCATTCTACAGAATGGGACTTACCTTTAGAAAGAATTGTTCTCCTGTTTATTATTTTTATTGTTAGAATCATTTCCTGTACCTGAGATAATCCAAATACTTTCATCATAAAGATCCTAGTACATGTGGGACCTGGGTACCCAGAGGTAGGAGAAGACTTCCTCTATTCTTATAACCTTTGACAGAACTAAAGAATGAAGAAGAATGTTAAACCAGAGATTGGGTTGCAACAGAGTGAATCGTTTGTATCGCTTGTCCGTAACTGCATGTGGTGTTGGAAACTGATGTGTATTATAACTGACATTTTAACCTGTTACTATTACAGAGATGGTTAAGAATTGGATGGAGAGATTGACAAAAATGAAATTGAAAATTAAGAGAATAAACAAAATAAAACCCACTAACTTGTATAGGACAAGAGTTTTTAAACATAATTAATAACTTGAAACCAATTAACATCCATAGGGTTTTTAGGAGTAACACGGTTTCTTTAAAAGGGAATGGATCTGTCGCTTGTCTGGAATTCACACCATTGAATTAACATTGAAAATATTCTATAACTTGTGTTAACCTTTTCTTCATGAGATGTTCATGAGATGTTCTATCTTCTTTAAATTTATATTAAAGATTTGGCAATTACATAATCAGTCCTGTTCAGACAAGGCAAAGACAGGGCAAATTCTCTTTCTTCTCTGTGTTAACTACTAGATTCAGAGGACAGACCTCATAACAATGATTGATCTACGTTTGTCTTTGTCCTTGTCCTTGTCTTATATTCTTACCTGTGTTATTACCATTCCATTTCAGTTATACCTATTTGAGTGTTGCCGTAAAGGATCTAATATTTGCCTTTTCTTTCTACACATTATCGAGCAGACATGAAGCGATTATGGCTACATTGTTAACAACAGGTTTACATGTTCCACTCGTGTGTTCGCCTGCACATAACTTGCGTTCGCTTGCAAGGATTTCGACACACTGGTTAACATGATTTGTGTCTTGGATGTACATCAAGAAAAAAGTGTATTTTGGAATTCATCCTGTAGCAACTCTTTTATGACACTATAAAAGTATCGCTTAGCGCGTACACAAATTCTTAGTGTTTGCATATTCTTGACTTTAATATTTCACAGGCATTTATTTGAAATGATATACGCCATGCTTACAGTTTGTTCTTAGCGCATAATTGTACATATATATATATATATATATATATATATATTTCTTTTTAAAGATGTTTAGAGAGTTTGCCTATACTTGTCATTTTATCTTTACACCTAGATGAGAAATATCTAAATTTTAGTTTGATAGTGACAAGTGGTAAATAGACCTTAGCAGTTCATATTGGAACACTGTAGGCGCCGTAACTGCTTCATCTCATTGAAGTGGTGATAGTGTCTAGAATCCCCTGGTGCTATCCTGTTAAACATTAAGATGTTTTTAATGTTTTAATGCTA
This sequence comes from Pelobates fuscus, assembly GCF_036172605.1. Taxonomy (NCBI): domain Eukaryota; kingdom Metazoa; phylum Chordata; class Amphibia; order Anura; family Pelobatidae; genus Pelobates; species Pelobates fuscus. Next base: position 326,543,831 of record NC_086321.1, read on the forward strand.
AACATGAGTCACCAGTGTCTTAACCCACCTGTGCTGCTTTGGCTAATGAAGAAGCATTAACCTGAGCAGCAATGGGCAGCTGAGAGTGTCAGATGACCTCATGCAGCCCATCACAGTGCCATTGCTGGTAGGAACTGGTACAAGGGTACTTTGGCTACAAGGAAGTGTGGACTCTCTGCCTTAGCCATACATCCAATGGGGCTATGGGAAAGCCAGGAACCCTCAATGAATGTTAGAATGCTAGAAAAGGGTTTAGCACTGAGTGTAGGGACAGTGTCAGGTGACTCCAGGCGCTATTGGCAGTTCAGTGAGATGAAATGGCTATTGTGCCAACAGTGTCTCTTTAACCCCTTAAGGACCAAACTTCTGGAATAAAAGGGAATCATGACATGTCACACATGTCATTTGTCCTTAAGGGGTTAAATATTTAGGCAGTTACTGAACTAAACTAATAGTAGCCACTAACGATTGTTATATATGAGTCATCAGGAACCCTGGATAAGAGGGTTTAACTCAGGGCGCATGTAGTGAGGGGTAGAATGACGCTGTGGGGATTGATGTGTAACTGGGGGATTGGGTGTGGGAGATGGGAAATGTGGCTGTAGGGGGATATGCTATATGTAACGGCACCCCCAGGCATAAAAGGGGTCCGTTTAGGAGATATTCCCTTTCATATATACAGGCAGCTACTATAGACACCAATCCACCGAACCGGAGAAGCATATGAATGCCGTAAACAGCTGAACCGGAACCATACGAATGCTGTAAACAGCCGAATAGGAAAAACCATACAAATAGGTTTACACTCCTAGCAGTCAAACTGGAACAGCATACAGTAAATCCCCCCAAGAACGAGACAAAGCTCTGTGTTGAGGGTCAAGCAGTGAACAGACATAGCTGTGGGTTTATTGTTCTTATATACACATTAGACCACCCACAGGGTTTTGGAAAACAACCAATAAACACGTACAATACACTCAGACACTCCCACACAAAATCCTACCCTCTGCCTGTGATACAATTACCTTACACAATGGGTAATATAATTATCACAGGCAGAGAAATACAGTTTTTCCACATTATTCATAACTTTAAAAGTATGCATCACATTCACATAAAACTTACATTTTCAGAATACTCCAAATACAAACATATGTCAAAATCATGCACATTGGTCCATTGGTTCAAAAGATAGATGTGACCAAAGGAAGCATGGCTTTTCTGCCCAAAACCAGTTCCACAGAGTCTTCTATCCTGGAGATAATTGGGAAGTAATCCAATTATCTCCAAGGACTGAGGCAAAACTCCATTAAGCACATGGCAGTAAAAAGACAGTAAAATACAATGAAATACACAAGGTTACATTTATTACATAAAATACAGACATGCAACATATCCCCAGATAGCTTAGGTCTGAGCGCACATTATTACTGAATGGCTCTCAGACCACACACATACAGTTCAATTGCCATGGAGCCAAAGTCTTTTATTACACGAATAGGCTCCATGGCATAGCTATCTGGGTTAAATGAGTTCATTCAGTAAATCCGAGAATCTACCGAACGCCAGAGCAGTGGTACATGAATAGACCTTTCTGCATAGGAAAATAAAGTATTTAAATGCCAGTCCATAGTCAAAAGGCAGCAGGCAGGCAGGCAACCAGGCTCCTCCAATGCACAGTGGCGAGATTGGTCTCGTCACACTATACATGGATATTTTGAGGTGGAGCAAAGAATGCAGAATTGTTGGTGGGCATAGTTCATATACTTGTACTCGCCACATTGAGTCCTTAGAATTGTTTTTAAAATGTTGACAACTATGGTTGTATTTTCATACTTGACATAATTGGCTATGCAAACCACCTGAACACTGCCAAAGACATTGTTTGTGTTTCAGTGTGGTAATTTACACAAAGCCACAGGTGGTATTGATGGTATTTTGCAAGCTTCTATATAATTCCATTCAAACTGGCTTAGCTGATGCATGCACAGGCCATACATGTAGATAGTTGAAATTACATTTAGCAGGTGGTGCCATTCTTCCATGGCTTATAATAGCCAGTACTTCTCGTTGCATATATCATACAGTTTTTAAGTAGATATAATTTGTTTTTGAGAAGACAAGATGGGTGCATGTTGTTTACCATGTTATCTCTCTGAGACAACACTACAATGAAAGTTGGTTTTAGTTACCATATATCTGGTTGGGCAAGGGCCTGTCATCAGTACCATGTTTGTTTTTGTATGTCCCACTTCTGGGTACACAAAGGGAAGCCCCTGTAAAGTGCAGGTAATTAAAGTTGAAAAAATAATGTTCACAACTGCTCTGGTATTTACAGGAGCATGCTATACACATTGTCTTGGTTGGCTACCTTTAAGAGCTATCTGTTATCCTCACTTGGTGTTCTCGTTTATGTCACTGTAAACCCCAGGATGGTCCATCCATCTTGGCTTCAGTTTTGCCATTTATTGCAAATTTGAAATCTTGCTGAAAGGATAATTCAAATTTTAATTTACTAGCGTCCATCTCTAATGCCCATGAAAAAATGAAATGTCTGGCTAGATGTGTCAATTGTACATTTACCTACTTCACTGAATAAACAATTTATCATGGGGCAAGAGTCTGGGTCCAAGAGAAGGTCTTCCCCCCACATTAACTAAGATGGGAGATCATTTCTGATTCAGCAATGTTTATTAGAATTTACCAAGACTTTAACTACAAAAGCTTTTGGGGTACTGGACTGTACAAAAGCCTGTATAGCCAGTATGTGACCCAACCCCCATCTTAGCAGTTGAGGAACTATTATACAGAATGTTGAGGGCACTTCAAAGATCCTATACTTGGAGGTGTTCCTCCTTTATATTCTAAGCGGGACTGGCAACATTACTCTTAACATATTTAGAATACTTTGAAAAGTAAGTGACGCTTTAGCAAGTTCATTTAGAAGGTGTAGAAGATTACACCTATTTATTAATGTTGTTGAAGTTAGCAAGAGGACATTAAGGTAATATCAAGAGTACCATGCAATGCCCTAACAAGTTAGAAAAGATGCCATAAATAATGTTTCAGTAGTTTCTTAAGGCATTGCAATTCCAGGAGAGCTTGAACAATATTTTGTGTGTTCAGAATACCTACATCTTGTTCAGAAAGCTGTTTTTCATTTGTCTCATCTTCGAATAGGAAAGAGTTTTGCTGACCGGGGGCTATCATTGAGTTGAGAAATAAATGGTAAAGGAAATTTTTCGACTGTAATTTTGTTCAGTTGCCCAAGGGAAAGTGAGATTTTTTTCTGGACAAAGACAGAGATAGACAGATAAGTCCCTTAATTCAAGTTTTATCAATATGCTATCACGGTATATCAATCGCTGTTTCTGACAAGGATTACTAATACCCCAGGGTGTAGTGCGCCATTGGGAGTAAGTTGATAGAACAGTCTTGCAGGTTATACCTTGGTAGCTTATACGTTTTCTTTTTGCTGATACCATCGTGGAAATCTGTATGTTCTGGAAAAATGTAGGAGGACAGATCATCAGACTGATATTATATAGTAGGTGATAGCTCATTGTCTATATTACCTGCAGGCTGAATTTCTGGCAAGGTCAAGCCTTTCATCTTCTGTTCAGCTGGGCAAGAATAACAACAATGCCCTGAGGCATAATTCAGAACTAGCAAAAACTTAATGTGCATGTGATGGCTAAGGTTTAAATTATTAGATGAGCAGTGTTTTTTTTTTTTTGTTGTTGCTGGTTTTATACTTTTTGAGTTGAATGATAGATTGAGTTTCCCAGTCAATATGAGAGCTGTAGGCTAGAACCAATGAGTTATTTTACAATTGAGAAAATAGTTAAATTTGACTAAGCCAAAGAAAAAAAATTCTGCATTGTCCTCTCCACAGTAGAAACGGAGAGGAAATATTTTATGAAGAACACTATCCGACTTTGGCATCAATTTAATATTTTTGCATAAGCTTTTAAAATGATTTAATATTATTGGATAAACTTTAACCCCTTAAGGACACGGAGGCAGTTGTACAACTTCTGAACCAAAAAAAAACCTAGAATTTGAGCTCTATGTCGGTTCAACCATAATTTACCTCTTTCATATTAAGAGCCCTGACTCTTATTATGTATAATTTTGCTCAGTAAAAATAAGGCTTTCATTTCATATCAAGTATTTATATATGAAACATACATAATTTTTTTTTCCACATTATGTATGGAATTTTAACTGTGAATGTATGGTTAGCTTTAAACTGTTAGCTTTTACTGCAATAAAATACACATATTTGTATGGTGTGATGTCCCACAAGTACAATAACACCCCCTCCCCTCCCATGTACACCTTTCATTGAGTTTTGGAAAGTTACATGGTCAAATAAAATATCATGGCAGCCCATGAATGAAACTTACCCCATCAAGGTATACCATTAACAAAAGTAGACAATCCAGGATATTAAAAATGGGGTATGTTCAGTCTTTTCTGTAGCCACTTTTAGTGTTCATGTTTGATTTTTGCATTTGTCACACAACAAATGCACTTTCTTTGATGATATCATCATCATTGTACATTTCACTACTATAAAACACTCATATTTGTGTTCAGTGATGTCTCACAACTACAACAGTACCCCACGTGTATATGTTTTATGGGATTTTGGAAAGTTACAGGTTCAAATATAGAACTATAGGGCTTGCAAAATAAATTCTCTGAAACTTCTGCCTGGATTGTCAGGCAGGTCCCCCAGTATATAATTAATAAAATAATATATAAATACACTTAGAATGAAGGTATATATATGTGAATATTCCTAATTGTATTAATAACAGGAGACTTCATAATTGCTATAGTTTCTTTACTGCATCCAAAAACAGCCACAAACACACAGAACAAAAATAACCAATAGAAAAATAGCAAACGGTATAAAAGGTCAAAGTACGGAAGCCACTTCCTCTTTCTTTTGCGAAACCATGAACAAGAAATCGACCAAACATCTTCAAATCATTTAAATGATGTCAAACACCAAGGATAAGGAAATGTAAACTTAAATCCCAACAGACAATGAGCAAGCCGGAAGGAGTCGAACTGAAAGAAAAAGAGACCTTGAAGGGAATGAGCATAAATGATTAAACATCACGACTAATTTAACCGTCAAAGATGATAATAGCAAACCATCAAATCCTACCTCCGTCACATGTTAACCCACAAATACAAGGGCATGAAATAACGTGTAAATAATATTAATTGAATATTCCAAGAACCCTGGAAAGACTCCGAGCCACAAACAGCAGACATTCCTGAAGAACCAACTAATGCATTCCGCCCCACAGATCCATTAGAAGAAGCAGGAATGACGGGAGTAGGAGCGGAGACAGGATCACCATTTAGATCCGGATACCATGGCTGTCCTGAGTGATCATGGCATGTGGAGAAAAGGCATAGGCCCCCACCCCCTGCCCCAGCTACAGGAACACATCCACTAAGGAACTTACCAGATTCAGAAGCCAAGTGACGAATTGAAGGTGAGACATTGGGCGAATAGGTCTATCGAAAAAGAACTTCAAAGCTAGTCCAGTTAGAAAACCAACTTGTCCAGCATCTAGTCTCTGGAATCTCTCTAATGTCTGGAAAACCCAAGCACAAAAGTATGAAAACAGTCCAAATAAACAGAGAGATGGGAACAGAAAAGGAGAAAACAGAAAGGGAAAGGGAATGAAAATATTTGTCTCATGTCATTAATAAACTTATGATTATTCCATCACCTATGCTAAAATAATCTGCAATTTTATTACATGCCAGGAGGCTTCATATTTGCAGTGTTAATGCTTCACTAGCAACAAAAACACTATTTGCTTTGACGGGTGAAAATGGAAAAATAAGAAACGTCTCCTCCCTTGACCAATCCTCAGAATGCATAATATACTGCAGAGAAGCACCAGAGGATCTTGGTGAAGCATCAGTGAGCCAAGCTTAGGCCGAAGTGTACAGTGCCTTGCAAAAGTATTCACCCCTCTTGACTTTTTACCTATTTTGTTACATTACAGCCTTAAGTTCAATGTTTTATTAATCTGAATTTGATGTGATGGATCAGAACACAATAGTCTAAGTTGGTAAAGTGAAATGAGAAAAATATATACATAAAACTATTTTTTAGAAATAGAAAACAGAAAATTGGCATGTGCGGATGTATTCACTCCCTTTGTTATGAAGCCCATAAAAAGCTCTGGTGCAACCAATTACCTTCAGAAGTCACATAATTAGTGAAATGATATCCACCTGTGTGCAATATAAGTGTCACATGATCTGTCATTACATATACACACCTTTTTTGAAAGGCCCCAGAGGCTGCAACACCTACGCAAGAGGCACCACTTACCAAACACTGCCATGAAGACCAAGGAACTCTCCAAACAAGTAAGGGACAATGTTGTTGAGAAGTACAAGTCAGGGTTAGGTTATAAAAAAAATATCCAAATCTTCGATGAACCCCAGGAGCAGAATCAAATCTATCATAACCAAATGGAAAGAACATGGCACAACAGAAAACCTGCCAAGAGACGGCCGCCCACCAAAACTCACGGACCGGGAAAGGAGGGCATTAATCAGAGAGGCAGCACAGACACCTAACTTAACCCTGGAGGAGCTGCAGAGTTCGACAGCAGAGACTGGAGTATCTGTACTTAGGACGACAATAAGCCGTACGCTCCATAGAGTTGGGCTTTCTGGCAAAGTGGCCAGAAGAAAGCCATTACTTTCAGCAAAAAACATAATGGTACGTTTTGAGTTTGCGAAAAGGCATGTGGGAGACTCCCAAAATGTATGGAGGAAGGTGCTCTGGTCTGATGAGACTAAAATTGAACTTTTCGGCCATCAACGAAAACGCTATATCTGGCGCAAACCCAACACATCACATCATCCCAATAACACCATACCCACAGTGAAACATGGTGGTGGCAGCATCATGCTGTGGGTATGTTTTTCAGCAGCCGGGACTGGGAAACTAGTCAGAGTTGAGGGAAAGATCAATGGTGCTAAATACAGAGATATTCTTGAGCAAGACCTGTACCACTCTGTGCTTGATTTGAGGCTAGGACGGAGGTTCACCTTCCAGCAGGACAATGCCCCCACACACACTGCTAAAGCAACACTTGAGTGGTTTAAGGGGAAACATGTAAATATGTTGGATTGGCCTAGTCAAAGCCCAGACTTTAATCTAATAGAAAATTTGTGGTCAGACTTAAAGATTGATGTTCACAAACGCAAACCATCCAACTTGAAGGAGCTGGAGCAGTTTTGCAAGGAGGAATGGGCAAAAATCCCAGTGGTAAGATGTGGCAAGCTCATAGAGACTTATCCAAAGTGACTTGGAGCTGTGATTGCCGCAAAAGGTGGCTCTACAAAGTATTGACTTTAGGGGGGGGTGAATAGTTATGCACATTGACCTTTTCTGTTATTTTGTCCTATTTGTTGTTTGCTTCACAATAAAAATAAAAAAAATCTTCAAAGTTGTGAGCATGTTCTGTAAATTAAATGATGCAAAACCTCAAACAATCCATGTTAATTCCAGGTTGTGAGGCAACAAAACATGGAAAATGCCAAGGGGGTGAATACTTTTGCAAGGCACTGTAAGTGTACTGCCAGACCCCTCCTCAGGAAGCAAAGGATTGTCATCTATCCAAAAGCATGGACACCAACAAATAGGCATCCCTGAGATCCAACCTTGCGAACCAATCTCCCTGACGGAGTAGAACTTGTAAGAGCTGAATGCTCCATATTGACATGCCTGTAAATAATGAAGGAATCGCGTTCCCTCAAATGTATTACTGGACGGTAATGCCCAATCTTCTTTTCACAAAGAAAATATTACTGATGAAACTGCTGAGCTCCAACATCCTTTCAATGACATCCATTTCAGAAAAAAGGCTGGAAATCACCTTGTCTAGGAGTCGTTGCTCCTGGTTAGCCAAAAATGGCCAGGGGAAGTTGCTGTTGAACTGGTGGGGAAGCAAGCTCGATCTCATAATCCTAGGTCATCTGAAGAATCACACGAATCTGACGAACTGTCTTCCTAATTTTGAAAAAAAAAAAAAGAGAAAGTCTGCTGGTAGTTCAGTGAGGATGAACGGATACCTTCAAAGAGGGACTCACCTGTGGAATCATGTCCATGACCTCTGAACCCTCAAGAGCAATCCGAGAAAATTTAGAAAGACTGCCAGTTGTCTGGGAAGAAAGATGGTTGTTGGTAGGATCTTGGACCGGATGACCAAAATTGACCAGCAGCATGACCCCGCTGCCTGCCAGTCCTCTGATAAACACCTCGGGAAGCATTGCCTCTGAAGACCCACTCCTTGTTCAGTGAGGTATAGATATTAACGTGTGTATTAAGTTCCGCATGTTATCCCACACTTCCTTATCCAAAGGCTTTCGCAGTAATACATTTAAAAAAGCAGGCAATGTGTGTCCCTTCTGCTAAGCTGGGTGTTTCATATTTCACAGGTCAAACATCTGATTTCCCACTGTGTCTAGTATTACTTCTGAGTCCTGTGGAGTGCCAGATGAAACCACCCCAACCATAGTATCTGGGGGGACTTAAATGCCACCACTTCTTTGAAAAATAGAGACATCTCACCAGAGTAGTCACCACATTCACCCTCTGCATCTGACGTGGACTGGTCATCCTGCCATTCATCCACTGTGGCCAGCTCCGGTAGAAAATATTGATCATCTGAGGAAGGCAAAGCCACTCTGCCTAACATGTCGAGTGCAGTTTGCTCCCTTTCAGAGGAGCATTGCGTTACACCATTTCTTGGTGGCTTCCAGTGCCGCTTAGGGGTCTATACCTTGATTAGAGCCATCCAAGTAGATGTACTCTCCAGACCCCCACATCTCACACCTGGGATTTTGCAGGCAGTTGTATCGAAGGAGGCTGGTGAAAAACTTTGGCCAATGCCTTCTCCACAGCAGCATTTATCATACTATTGAAATCTGGAAATGAGTCTGAGAATCCTCCAAAGCAAGCAAGCGCCGGCAGTAAATGTAATAGCATTAACTACAATTTCAATGTCAAGCACAGTGTAGGGTTCACCCAATCTGTTGGGGCTGCAGGTAAGGCAGGAGCACTAAATTAGGCATCACCCACAGGAAATCCAAATAGACAGTGAACACCAGAATGTCACCAGACGTGCAATAGTAATAAACAGCACGGTACAACAATAATTAGGCAAAAATTATAATGGCATTGGAGCACCTAAAAATAGATGCTTGAATATGCAGGGCAATACATATCTGCGAATCCAGACAAATTCCAGCAGGGGAGGCTATGCAGACCTCGGAACACAAATAATCACGCCTGACATGCCATTTCCAACCGCAATAATCAGCCAAGCCTTTGCCCACAAGCAACAAGTATGCAATGGGACAATCCTTGTAATAATTGGTAAGTCCACTTAACATTTAGAAGTCAAATATCAAATTAAGTGAGTGTAAGCAGTAAAATGCAAACATTGGCTAGATAGACTACAGTATAATTCTTAATAGAAATTTGTAAAAAAAAAAAAAAAAGTAGAAAGTGGACTAATGTTCTTGCATTAAAAGTCATTTGTCATTTCATTTTTTGCAAATGATGCACATCTAGGTATGATTATATACCTTGAAAATGGAACTGAGTTAGGGATAAAGGTCAAAGAGTGGGTTTTAAGAAAAATTAGATGGCAGATTAGGCAATTATTCAATGTCACTCAGTACTTGCAAAGGACAATAAGGTACTGTGATGCATAAAAGCGGTATTAATGCACATGATGAAAATATAAATTTGCCTATTTATTAAAAAATAGCAAGACCATACTCTAAATATGTAATTCAGTTTTAAGCACCTGTTTTAAAGAAGGATGTTATGGAACTGAGGAAAATTGCTATGTCAAAATACACTTAGAATGTAATGATATATATATCTATGTATAAATAAATAAATAAAAATAATACGAAATATACATATGTCCATATACATAATTACATAAATAATTTCATAAATATACACGTAGACGTCAAATATATAAATATGTATATATATTAAAATTCTACATGCATATTTATGTAATATTTTTACCTAATTAAGTAATTTTAATTATTGCAATTTGAGGGCCATGCCTGACAACCCAGGCCAAAAGTTCAGAGAATTTAATTTGCTAGCACTGTGTTTAACCCTGTAACTTTCTATGACACCCTAAAACCTGTACATGGGGGTACTGTTTTACTCGGGTGACTTCGCTGAACACAAATATCAGTGTTCAGTGGCGTACACACAACCCATGGGGCCCCGGTGCGAAAACTGATCCGTGGGGCCCCCCCGCGCGCGCGCTTACTCTGCGTGGGCTGGGGCCGCAACACATGGCGCCGGGAACCTGGTCGCAGGGCTGCAACCCCTGCGACCACAGTATGTACGCCAGTGCATGCATAAACACATACACTTAAAGGACCACTACAGACACCCAGATCACATCAGCTCAATGAAGTGGTCTGGGTGCCAGGTCTCTCTAGTTTTAACCCTGCAGCTGAAAACATAGCAGTTTCAGAGAAACTGCTATGTTTCACTGAGGGTTAATCCAGCCTCTAGAGGCTGTCTCATTGACAGCCGCTAGAGGATTTTCTGCGATTCTCACTGTGAAAATCACAGTGAGAAGACGCTGAACGTCCATAGGAAAGCATTGAGTAGCATTGAGTAATGCTTTCCTATGGGCGGTTTGAATGCGCGAGTGGCTCTTGCCACGCATGCGCATTCGGAGCTGAGAGGCGGATCGGGGCGGAGAGATCCCCAGCGCCAAGGGAGTCCGGCGCTGGAGAAAGGTAAGTGCTTAAGACACACACGCACACATTAACTGACAGACACACACTCAGTGACAAACATACATACACACTCACTAACAGACGCACACAGACACACTCTAACACTAACACGCACACTAACACACACACACACACTAACACACACTCTAATACTAAAACACACACACACTCTAACACACGCTCACACACACTCTAACACACGCTCACACACACACTCTCTAACACACGCTCACACACACACTCTCTAACACTCACACACACACACACACTAACACACACACTCACTAACACTAACACACACTCACACTAACATACACTCACACTAACACACACTCACTAACACACACTCACTAACACACACTCACTAACACACACTCACACTAAGATATACTCACACTAAGATACACTCACACTAAGATACACTCACACTAAGATACACTCACACTAAGATACACTCACACTAAGATACACACTCACTAACACACACTCACTAACACACACTCACTAACACACACTCACTAACACACACTCACACTAACATACACACACTCACTAACATACACACACACTAACATACACTCACTAACGTACACTCACACACACACACGTGTTTTTTTTGTATTTTTTTTTTTATCCCCTCAGCCTCCTTACCTGTGGGAGAGCTGAGGGGATTCCCTGGGGTCCAGTGCTGTCACCCGGCTGGCTGGTCCTGCGGGCGCGCGAGGGAGCACTCTCCCCTGAGTGCTTCCTCTTCAGCTCCCTTGCGCACCGCATACTGATACCGGAGCCGGAAGATGACGTCATCTTCCGGCTCCGGTTTCAGTGCGGTGCGCGAGGGAGCTGAAGAGGGAGCACCCAGGGGAGAGTGCTCCCTCGCGCGCCCGCCAGCCTGGTGACAGCAGGGCCAGCCTCGGGGGGCCCTGAGGTGGCCGGCTCTTGGGCCCCCCAGGAGAAGAGGCTGGCCCTGTGGGTACATACCGGGTCGCAGGGCGGCCGGGCCCCCTGGTGGGCCGGGCCCGGTCGCAGCCGCGACCCCTGCGACCCCGGTATGTACGCCACTGTCAGTGTTTCAAAACAGTAAAACATATCACAGCGATGATATTGTCAGTGAAAGTGACATTATTTGCATTTTTCACACACAAACGGCACTTTCACTGATGATATTATTGCTGTGATACATTTTACTGTTCTGGTACACTAATATTTGTGTTCAGCGAAGTCTCCTGAGTATAACAGTACCCCACATGTAGAGGTTTTATAGTGTTTGTGAAAGTTACAGGGTCAAATATAAGGCTTGATTTTACTTTTTTTTTTCTATTGAAATTTGTCGGATTGTTCTGAAAAAAACAATATATAACTTGTATGGGAACCGTAAATGAGAGAGAGGAAAATTACAGCTAAACACAAAAAGTTTCAAAACTGCTCTGGTCCCTAACCGACAACATGGCCAAAACAGGCCGGTCATTAAGGGGTTAAGGATGGAACAGTATAATACATAATGTGCGGATTATAATACATAACAGCTCATTGGCATTTTGGAGCCAAGAAGGATTTTTTTCCATTTTGCCCCATGGTTGAAAACTGTTTCAATTTGAATTTTTTCAGTGTTTGGATCAAAATCCAAAACAGATGTGAAAGGTTGAGCTTTATGTTCTTTATATTCATTTTTCAACCTTTACTACTGCATTACAATATTGCTATACTCTACACGGGTATACACTTATGATAAGGCTAATAGACTATGATGATTTCCAGTCATTGTTACAAGATGTCAGTATAAGACATTCATTTCATGTGAACAATTTAGGCCAAAATAGAGGGCAACTAACACCGGGATTGTTCCAACACAAATCCAGGTTAAGACAGAGGATTCTTCAATTCACGTCGGGGAGTGCTGCTCACAGATATCTTATAATGTTCTGTGAATGCTGTCCACTGTACTCTTTAATGTTTATTATAGTTGGAGATACATCATAACTCGAATTTTACGGCATAAGTTTGATTGTCTTCTCACCGCAAATGTCTGTTTGTGAACAGACCTCTTCATGTTACTATTTGATAAATTATGCTATTGAGCTGTCTGATTTACTAATGAAGTTAGACATCTCATTTTAAATTTTTATTTAATATTAAGGAAATAGTTTTTTACATTTTCTTGAAACTGTTGTAGCAAATAGTTCATGAGTGTCCCTAAAACACTGAACATTTGTACTAGACACAAAAATACACTGACGACAAAGTTGTGCCAATTAATGTATCTTTGCGCCTGTAATATCTGCATGTTCTCCTTTGTGAGAGAGTGTTGATGGCAGCAATTCAGTGGTACGCTAGGAAGTTCTACTAACTTTTATATGAGCATACACACAGAGAAAAATCTAACAAACTAATGCTATATTGTTGGTGTAAACAAGCACAACAAGTATAAAGTACCCACTCACGTGGACCAGAACTATGGACAGGATCTGGAAAAGTAGTCAGTTTCTGATTTCTAGACTCAGTTTCAGATTTTGGCTGATTGGTATCACGAAAAAACATCCTGCACAATGTATGCCAAATTAAGCAAAGTGACCAATATGGGCAGGGGGAGTGAGGAGGGAGGGGGGGGGGGGAGAAGAAGGGAAGGAGGGACACTAAAACAACTATTTCCTCAAGCAGGATTCTTTTAGACACACTGACTTCAGCCATTGAGGGAGACAGACCAGGAGGGCAGGGTTTGCCTGTTATACATACGCTGTGCTTGTGTGAGAGTGGGCGATGGCCTATGACCTTTCTCATTGGTCCTAGTGTGAGACTGGTTAGGTTACAACTGTGCCTAGCCAGCCACTGCCACTGCCAATTGCACCAACATTGAGTGGGAGATAGATTGCCGGGTTCATCAATCCTAGTGTGAGACTGGTTAAGTTACTGTTGTGCAGAGCCAGTAGCCATTGCCAATGCCAGTTCCACCAAGGCCTCTCTTGGTTTCATTGATCCTAGGGTGAAGATGTGAATAGCCACTGCCAGCACCACTTATACCAACTTTGTTTCAATGATTTAGAGTATGAAACGTCTTCTTTATTAACTGAGTGTTTTGTAAAAAATGAAATAAAGATAAGTTGAGTTCCCCGATCTAACATCAGCAGTAATGCCGTGGCCTCTCAGAGTGCTTCCTCAGCCGTCAGTACTGCCACTGTTGTCACCACCACTACCGCCACCACCAACAGAATGAACACCACTTTAAGCAGTATAGTAGGACTAGCTATCTATTATGTCCAGGTTACCAACTGGTAGGCAATTTTCTTTCTCAGCCTAATTGGTGACTCAACATTCAAAGTAACAGAAGAATCTGCAATTGCAGCAGCAGTGTCAGCTAGTCTCAAGTTATATCAGCATGTTTGTAAAGCATGCACGGCTTTCTCAAATACAGACTGAGAGTACCTTTAGCAGCAGCAGCAGCTGGACTGATAGAACTAGCACTAGTCCTTCTAGAACACCCAATAAGCAACTAAAGGAGAGATCAGCAGAGTCTAGTATGTCGGCGACATCAGAGATAACCTGAAGAGGTACAGAAAAGAAGTGTCCCCAAAAGTAGTGTCCCCAATGTCTTGTCATGTTGATGAAACTGGTGATCATGATGATGATATCACTATTTCCCCACCACCACTACTGGCCTAGTTTCTTTATCTTTGGCCCAGGAGGAACCGACTAAACAAGGACGAATTACAAGGAGATGCTCTGGAGATAACAGACAGCACTACACTAGTAACTGCTAGGATAGGCAGTATGGTACCATATTTATGGTACTAATAGACACCTTTCCCCACCCCTTTTTTCCCTCAGATATTTTTCTTCTGAAGCGTTTTCACAAATATTTATCATGGACGACTTTCGTGTTATCTAAACAAATTATTTTTTTTCGATTGAATTGATTTGTCTAAACGAATTTTTTCCACCGTGCAAATGTCTACTGATGAGTACTCGACAGACCCAAAATAAATCACAGTGTAAATTCTGGCTTTCCTAGGTAAATTAGACTTTTGAGAATTTCTGTATTAACGGCATTTATTATTCTTGTTATAAGATTTTTCTTTTTTTCTCAGTTCCAGATAATTTTATGTTTATATGAATTTATATATTTATATTTATTTCTCACTTGAGCTTGCCCTGTATTGCTTTCTCTTATGTGGACATTATTTCACAGTCAGATTCTACACTGATGTTTATTGCTTTGGCCCTTTGGTCTTATGCATCCTTATGTTCTTGGAGGCTTATTTCATTTTTATTGCACAACAAGGAGCTGGCTGAAGAAATTAAGATTCACACTTTGAGATTTTAGTGTTTTGTTTAAAATGCTTACCGTACTCCATTGTAAATCCTTCCATTCTTTGGTCTACCCAAGAAGCACTCTTAGGTTATCTTATACAGCTTATGATCAGACATAAACAGTGTCAGCTGGCTGAATTATCAGTCTATAAGCCTTTTTTTCGAAGGCTTGAGTTTACAAATAATAGTAATCCACAATCTGGCACTCTCTAGTTGCTTCAAGCTGCAAGACATCATACATTGGCAGATGTCCCTTGCTTTGCTCCCAAGGACTTTCTATGAATATGACAATAAAATTGATTCTCTGCTGGCCAGGAAGTTAAAAGCTGCATGTAATGCTCGACAAGTTATTTCAATCCAAGTTAGGCATGGCAAAAATTGATCCGCGTATTGTTAACTATGTGTTTTTCTTCCTTTTGTATCTCTCGCGTGGATACAATAAAAGCTTATTTTGATAATCTTTCAATCTTTTTTCTGACATCTGATTAGGCCTATTGTCTGTCCTCTCCAAAATCAGCTGAAGAAGTAGCCAAGGTTATTAAACAAGGCATACCTCGCAACACGCAGAGGAAGATTGGTTTTAGTACTAAACTTCCAAGATCTCTTACTTTTCTGCCTCAAATGTCTTTTCAGTTTTATTTTCTGAAGGAGATACATTTGAACTATATTTTCTCACATTGATTATAGTTTTTAACCCTGAAGTGGGAAAGATGCTTTGCTCCTGTAAAATTATAGACCAATTTCCTTGTTTAATTTAGACCTAAAATATTTGTTACAAAACTGTTAGCTAATAATTTCGTCATGTTCACCCAAATTTAGTAAACCCAAGTTAGGATTCATCACCTAGAGACAATTATTTGAGAACACTGGACATAATATTGATCTGATCTTGCGGGTATACATCAGGGAACCTTATTTTCCAGTTTGTGAACCTCAGAGAAGAATTTTGACTGTTTGAAATCACCTAATCATAATTTCTCTCTGCACTTCTGTTGTTGCTGTCACAGTTCTAGAGACAATTAAGTCCCTCAGTGACTCCCCGTGGACTAGATCACTGACCCCTGTCACTATCCCTCATTTCCTTCATATACAAAATGGCACCAGACATGAATTCCCCATGTATCCCCTTCTATTTGCGTTTTCTCCAGATATTAAATGTCAAAACCTAGCTAAAGATTAATACTAAAACTTTGATATGTTATCCTTTACTGCTCCTAGTAACTCTTTTACCCCATTACTGGGTTTTCTGTAGCAGTTTTCCCAAATATTAGGATATAAAGTCAATATCAATAGAACAGCCATCTCTCTAACCTTTATTCCCTCTGAGGTTGATAGGCTAAAATCATATACAAATTTCCCAATTTAGTATTTTAGCTTCAAAACCCTCTAAACTGTATAAGTGTCACGGCTAGTAATGCGGTCCAGCACGCAGAAACTATGTAAACATATACATAAGTAAGAAAAGGAAAATAACAGGATGAGTGTAAACCGGACCTTAGAATGGCCGGACTAATACGCTAAAGACAGAGAATGGTCAAAGGGAAAGCCGAGGTCAAGGAAGCCAGAAAATACTCAATACCGATAAAACAAGCCAAGTCAGGGAAACCAGAGATCAGAATAACCAGGGAAACGCCAAGGATCAGGATACCAGGAAATCAGAAACACGGAAATAGCACTCTCGGGAAACCAGGAAACTGAAACCACGACAGGGCAAAGTTCTGGGAAAAGCTAGGGGTTTAAATACCCCTCTCTAGACTATGATTGGTCAGAGGGCGACCTCTGACCCCAAAACGTGCGTGTGCGTTGACGTCGTGACGTCACGCACACGTTGGTATATCTCTCGGGGCTGGGCTATCCATAGACGCGACCACGTGTTCGCCGCCATATTGGATTCGGGCGTGATGCCCGGAAGAACTGAGTGCGCGGTTCCCGGCTCGCCGACGAGCAGGTAAGCTCGTGTAGTCGGTGCGGTCGTGCCAGTCGGGCGCGGCCGTGAGGCTCGGCGGGCCAGTGACCGCAACAGTACCCCCCACTCGAAGACTGCGCACCGGGCGGGAAGGACCCGGCTTAAGAGGAAAGCAGTTGTGAAATGACCGGATAAGACGGGGCGCATGGACCCGGTCAGCAGGAACCCAACAACGTTCCTCGGGACCATAACCCTTCCAGTCAACGAGATAGGAGTCCATGATAGAACGGACTTCATATTCTTCTTGATCACCCACTACCAAGGGCGGAGGAGGAGTGGATAACTTGGTGTAGCGATTGCAAGTAAGGGGCTTGAGCAGAGACACATGGAAAGTATTCGCAATTCTCATATGAGCCGGAAGTGCCAAAGAATAGGTCACTGGATTAATGCGTTGGGTAACTCGAAAGGGACCTATGTACCGAGGGGCAAATTTCATGGACGGGACCTTAAGCTTGATATGTTTTGTGGAAAGCCACACCCTGTCACCTGGAAGATAGACAGGATTAGCGCCCCGTTTTTTTGTCAGCTTGGACCTTTGCTCGTAATGAGGCTTTTTGCAGAGCTGAATGGACGGAATCCCAGGTATCATGAATTGATTCTAAACGGGTGTTCAAAGCAGGAATTTCCGTGTCTGAGAATTCAGAAGGAAAAACAGCGGGGTGATAACCCTGATTTACAAAGAATGGACAATGATTAGAAGATTCATGAGTGGCGTTGTTCCTGGCGAACTCAGCCATGGGTAAGAGCTCATACCAGTTAGACTGATTGGCATTTATAAAGCAACGTAAATAGGCTTCTAAAGACTGATTCGCCCTCTCTGCTGCTCCATTTGTTTGAGGGTGATATGCTGACGAAAAGGAGAGTTTGATGCCCAATTGTTTACAAAAGGAACGCCAAAACCTAGAAACAAACTGGGTACCTCTGTCAGATACTATGCTTTTGGGTACACCGTGCAACCGAAAGATCTCTCTCAAGAATATTTGAACTAGATCTTGAGCAGATGGTAATTTTTTAAGTGGGACAAAATGTGCCATCTTTGTGAATCTATCAATAACCATAAGGACTGTATTAAACCCGTTTGAACTTGGTAGATCCACAATGAAATCCATGGCCAAGTGGGTCCATGGAGCACTAGGTATGGGCAGTGGTTGTAACAGTCCAGGAGGCGATCTAGGAGGAACTTTAGAAATGGCACATATTTGACATGCCCCAACATAATCTTTGATATCGTTTCTAAGAGCAGGCCACCAAAACCTCCGGGAGATGGCAGAGAGAGTTTTATGGACTCCAGGATGGCCCGCTGTGAGGTTGTCATGGAACATATCTAGTACCTTTTTTCGGAACTGAGGTGACACATACAGTTTGTCCGGAGGTTTTCCCACAGGTGCCTGAATTTGGTCTGCTATTATGGCACAGAAGAGTGGAGAAGACACTTCGGTAACTGTAGTGGCAATGAGGCATTCAGGAGGTATAATAGGATATATCTCCTGTTCCGGAACTTCCTCTGTCTCAAACTGCCTAGAAAGTGCATCTGCTTTGGTGTTTTTAGTACCAGGCCTATACGTAATTATGAAATTGAATCGGGAGAGGAACAATGACCATCTAGCCTGACGAGAGGACAGTCTCTTAGCGTCCCCAATATAAGCCAAATTCTTATGATCAGTAAAGATCAGAAGTGGCTCTTTGGAACCTTCCAAGAGATGCCTCCATTCTTTAAGGGCAAGTATAATGGCCAAAAGTTCCCTATTCCCTATGTCATAATTCTTCTCTGCAGGTGTGAGTTTGCGAGAGTAAAATCCACAGGGATGTAAAGGCGTATCAGGACTTTCTCTGAGACAGAATGGCTCCAACTCCTGTCTCTGACGCATCCACCTCTAGGATAAATGGTTTGGTTGGATCAGGATGGGTCAGGACAGGTGCTGAGGAAAATAAAGATTTTAGCTGTTCAAATGCCTCTCTTGCTTCTTTGGGCCAAGATATACAATTTGCTCCTTTTTTGGTTAAATTGGTTATAGGGGAAATCACGGAGGAAAATCCCTTCATGAATTTGCGGTAGTAATTCGCAAAACCTATAAAGCGTTGAGTAGCTTTAAGGCCCTTGGGCAATGGCCACTGTAAGACTGCCTCCAGTTTGCGGGGATCCATCTGGAAACCAGACGGAGATATAACGTATCCAAGGAATTGTATCTCCGTTTGGTCAAACTGGCATTTCTCCAGTTTACAGTAAAGACCGTTCAGTAACAGGGTTTTCAGTACAATTCTCACATGTTCGTGATGTGTCTCTAGGTCTGGGGAATAGATGAGAATGTCGTCCAGGTACACTAGAACGAACATGTGAAGGTACTCTCTTAGGACATCGTTAATAAAATCCTGGAATACCGCTGGAGCGTTACATAATCCAAACGGCATAACCAGGTATTCGTAATGTCCCATTCTGGTGTTAAATGCGGTCTTCCATTCGTGACCGTCCTTAATCCTGACTAGATTGTATGCACTTCGGAGATCGAGCTTAGTAAAGACTCGAGCTCCCTTCAATCTGTCAAACAGCTCTGATATAAGGGGTACAGGGTAGGCATTTTTTATGGTAATCCTATTCAAACCCCTATAATCGATACAGGGGCGTAGGTCTCCTTCTTTTTTAGAGACAAAGAAGAACCCAGCCCCGGCTGGTGAGGAGGATCTACGGATATGACCCTTTCTGAGAGCATCCTTTATATATTCTTCTAAACAAAGATTTTCCTGGGGGGACAAGGCATAAACTCCTCCCTTGGGAGGCATGGTCCCTGGTAATAAATTTATAGTACAGTCATAAGGTCTGTGAGGAGGTAACCCTTCTGACTGGACCTTGTTAAATACCTCTTTTAAATCCATATACTGCGGCGGTATTTGTGTGGTCAAGGGAGGTGCAATAGGAACATTAATAGTACCAATAGGTTGTGGGATTTGCTTAAAGCATGTTCAAATCATGCTAAAATTATGTAACTAAAATCGATAAACATTAATACAATTAGCATGTAACAACACAGAGAAATCAGGGAAAATCAATGAACATGAATGCATTCTTAATAAATAAATACATTACATTTTAAACACCTCACTTTTTTTTTTTGCAAACGTTCATGTTTTTAATTTGTAATTTTTGGAAGATGACCCCTTCATTTGTAAATGGCAGCAAATGTAAGATATCTCACCTGATTTAGTTTCCCCTTAAGTTCTATTTATTTAATGTGCACTAACTCCCTGATCAGAGCAATCCTGTCCTTAAACATTATATTCCATTATATGCATTCCCTGACAGCAGGAATGTATAGGAGGTGACAGTGAAAAATAAACTGTAAAATCCTCTCTGGCTTAACGTTTTAAGGCCACTGGTCGTTAATGGGTTAAAATAAACATTTCCACACATCATTCTAAATACAACACAAATGTTGTCATTTCTGTCAAAATCATTAGTAATTGCAAACCATTGTCACTGTTGCAATCCTGTGTCACTACACAATCACTCATATTGCTTTTGATTGCACAACCATTACCCAGTGTACCCAAACCTTCATCTCCTGAGGTATTTGCTCACTTATCCTAACCCATCCATCAGAATTCTTGGCTACCCTTAAAGATTCTGTCTTTATGAAATATTGAAAATGTATAATCTGGTAACATAATGAAAAACTTTATATATATTTATATATAAAAAAAAAACAAATAAAGGTGCGCTGTGTCTTTAAGACTATACAAATATAAAATGGTGTAACCTTATAATATATAATGTTATAATAATATATAAACTGCACATAAGTATTTCAAGTGTCTTTGTGCAACACTTAATTAATCATCTATGCTGGGCAAACCTTTGCCAAAAGGTATAGTTTTTATATATATATATTTACACACACATATTTGAATATGAATATTAAATAAGTTAACATGTTTTACTTAATTTATGCATTTATATATACCATTTGTATGTGTCAGTGAGCATGTATATGTGTATATGTGGGTCAGTTCATGCGTATCTCAAAGGAACTATTTAGGGAATTGACACACTCTTTGAGACAGATACTCACTAAAACTCACAACTGACATACACACCCACTGACACGTACATACACGTACACACATACTGACCCATAGAGATATATACTTACAAATGATTCATGTACACATTAATTGAAACATGCACCAGCTGACCCATATATACACACACATATATGCCCACTGACACACACACGTGCAAACACTGATCAATAAAGACACACACTGACCTAAACACTGACCCATTCATACAAACACTGACTGTCACATACACACACACACAGACCCATACACACACACACACTCACTGACACATACATACTGATTCTCATAAATGCATGCACACACATACACACACACACTCACCAACAGCTGCCTGTATGCCACACTGGATATGTGCTATTACTGAGTTCTCCTGCAGCTTCTCCTACTTCTTTAGGCATTTTCTTTGCCTTGTGCACAGAGCTAAAGACTACAGAATACATGACATCATTCCCTCCCAGGAGGCCTTTATTCCTTGGCAGCCACCATTTATCTCACCTCCCTAACACGCTAGTCCACTGTGTGCACAATTTCATTTTTTTTTGGCCTTAGCAGTTCCCTGCGGCACAGACATTGCTGGCTCACCGGGATATTTTGCGACATCTCAGTGAGTCACTCTGGCCCTGCACACACATTGCCACACACTCAAACATAGACATACACACTGCCACACATACTCACACACAGATATTCTGAAATAACATCAGAACTAAAAATACTTATTTGCAGCCTTGATATTGTCCGATGTTTTTATTTATATTTAATATTATATGATCTCCTCTCTCTCACTTCTTCCATCCTTCTTTCTCTGTGTGTGTATGTGCGTGCATGTGTGTATAATATGAGTATGTCATTAAAAAATAAAAAACATATTTGACCTACAAATCTGGAAAGTGCATTGATATTTTAATTATGTTTATTTTCTAACTATTATTTGCACCTTGACAATTTATTGATGCAACGCTCTGCACCTTGACAATTTATTGATGCAACGTTCTGCATTTAATTCAGATATCCATTATGTCAAGTACAGACTAACTATTAAAAAAAAATTATTCCAACACAGGAATAAAAAAAAAAAAAAAACATGAAATCTGAACATGTTTCCAGAATGTTGAGTCGTGACATACAAGTAACCTTATACAACATTTCTATGGATTCTGTTACAAATGACCTGATGCTGTATAAGCAGAATTTGGTCCAAAACATGTTTATTCATAGACAGCTGTCCTGACATTTCTAGATCTCACCAGTGTGGAAGATTTCACTCCACAGTGATGAGGCCTATAAAGCTGTCATGTTTTGGCCCAAAATATACCTTCAGGCCATTGCTTTAGAAGCTCACTGAAATCGAGGTGTCTACTAATTTGCATTTCACAGCAAGACATTCGAAGAGCTTTCATAGCAACATTGTGGTCCATAAACTCTGGTGTTGTAAACTTGTTTTTCATCAATTTGTTAAAAAAAAAAAAAAAAAAAAAAAATACATATAAAATAAATATAATACATATTACCACTGCATACAAACATATAAGATTTTTTTCTGTATGTTACTGCATAATATAATTCTTCTCTTGATTTTGCCTTGATTTGTTACATTCCAAATTGTAAAGAATTGAAATCCAAATTTATGTAATGCAGAGTTTGGTGAATTAAACTTGTTTTTGCTGGTGTTTTTATCCTAATCTTTTTGTTTAAACTATTTCTTATGTAAATGCAGGGGTTAATTTTTAAAAGGTTGCTGTTCGTATCCGAATTTCAATTGATTTCTCTAACTTGTAACTTCATTTAGCGGTGAGAATAAGCAAACCATCAAATTAAAAGCACTATTAAAAGCAATTTGGGAGAAAAAGGTAATTTGGTACTGGAGGCTAATTAATAGTCAGATGTTTACATACGCCTTCAGTAACATGTACACAGCAAGAATTTCAAAACGGAATACAAAAAAAAAAAAAGAAAAAGCAGGTAATTAGTTATTTAAAAAAAATTAAAAACTGGTGAAATATAAAAATTTACTAATCGTCCTAATTAAGCCCTTTCAATGAGCATCAGATGCGGTGGAACTATGCAGGCATGTGCGGGAATTAGGTATATCTGACATTTTCTGACCCTGAGTCTCACTAATTATCTGTTGAATGTGTATAAGTCTATTCGAGTTTTATTTGTATATTTAAATTTTCTTTTTCCTTGTCATAGTCACCGATCCATACAACTCACATTTTCTGGATGAGAACTCTCCACATTTTTTCATCTGTAATCTTTTTTACTAACACTCCCTGTTCCTTTAGCTTCACCCTCTTTTTTTGAAATCCATACTGTTCACCAATTTTCTTAATTGACTCTCACTTTTGACATTAATTTTGACATAACTTTTCTGGTATTTAATTACTATAATATCCCTAAATTCACATACTTACAGTGACTGAAATGTCTCTTCTCTAGACTGTTTACTTTCAGTATTTATAGCACTCATTTTTTCATTCTCTGGTCACTATTCACTTCCAAACTAACAGTGCCCCTCTTCCATGCTTACTTATAATTCAATCTCTTCATCTTTAAAGGGTATCTGTCACGACAAATGCAATTTAAAGGGACAATAGAGGTACCCAAACTCATTGAAATGGTCTGGGTGCAGTGTCCCTGTCCCCTTAACCATGCAATCTAAAACACTTGCAGCCTAATGCAATGTCCTCCTGACATTAGAGAAGATGAAGACGGAGATAGCACAGATGGACATCAGCGCTGAAATTGGGTAAGTATTTTAAAGGGTTTTTATCCCTTTAAATGCCATGGGGGAGGGGGTGTAAAGGAGGGGGGCAGAGGAACATTATATTGTTAGGAATACAGCGTTGTATTCTTAAAACTATAATGTTCAATTTATCTTAAATGACAGAGAATCAAATTATATCTGTACATTGTGCTAGCAGAATTGCTAGAAAATATCTGGATTTCTCCAAAATCAGAGGTTAAAAACGAATCCTTTCCCCCTCCTCTCAGTCAGTTCAGTCTGTGTCGATCAGCACATACACAGGAAGGCTGAGCTCTGCATACTCTAGGCATAGTCCCTACTTGAATTCATCCTAAGGAAAATCAATGGAAGTAGGGAGGAGGGGCAGGTTTTGTATGAGAGCAGCACAGACAGAGGAGAGAAACAGCCAGAATGATTTAGTGCAGTGGCTTTGGACAGCTTTCTACAAGTGCATAGGCGTAAAGACTGACATCATCCTCAAGCATCCTCCATACTTTGTGGAACTTACCACTTCAGACTTATTGTAGGACTTTGGACTATTATTTTATTATTATTTTATTTATGCATAATATTATTTTTATGTAAGTTAGGCGCACCCTTTTCATTTCTGTTTAGGTGTTTTGACAATACAGAGAGAATACTGATATTTTTTATTTACACAAAGCCATCATGGGGACTTTTAACCTGTTATGGGAAGCAATATGCAGGGTGTAGCACCCACTGAAAACATAATTGACACTCTCTGTTGGAGACAAGGGAAATAGACATTAATTAAAATATGAGCTTTCAATAGTTTTAAGGGAAGAAACACTTGATTGTATAATATTAGTCAAGCCACATGGGTAGAAAACTGCAAACATATATTTATCATGACATGTCTTATTTATTCTACAAAAAATAAAATATAACATTATAAACTTTAGATCAGCGGCTAATCTTTTTTCTAAAAAGCAGCACTAAAATGAAAACTCAAAAAACACCTGCTTACTAGGGAATCGGTTGTTAGTTGGCTGTAGCTTCATTCATAAAAACATATGAATGAAATTACTGTAAGCTAACAGAAATCAAGGCACTGCTGTAGCCCAGGCAGCACATATGTAAGAGAGCCTTCCATAGGTATTAGGTGGGTTAGTAGAGATTTAATATGGACGTTTACGCTGTACTTACCTATACCATACAAATTGTTTTGGGACAAGCTTAATAAGCTATAAGAAACATATTTCAATGAGAAAGGGGAAGATGTGCTATTTAAACACTAACCAGCGGAAGGAGCAAAGCTCTTTATGGGACTTGAAGTGTGCCAATAATAAAGATATTCTATGTTTTCACAATAAACCGATTATTGTATAAAATTATGTTGGACATTAGCAGTGTAAGCTTCGTGTTGGTAGCATGTTCTGGTTTTGGCAACACATGCTTTGTTATAATGCATCCCTCTATAGCTTTACACA
The DNA here is from genome assembly GCF_036172605.1 of Pelobates fuscus. Taxonomy (NCBI): domain Eukaryota; kingdom Metazoa; phylum Chordata; class Amphibia; order Anura; family Pelobatidae; genus Pelobates; species Pelobates fuscus. The sequence goes on from NC_086321.1 coordinate 326,569,212, forward strand.
ATTGCCTTTGGGTTTCTTGGCTCATATAAGCTATCTCACCAGCTTAATAAACAAATCAATACTCTCAATATTGTGATCTCATGACAGCTCACATGGTTGTTCAATAATTGTGTGTTTTCTAACTACAATAATGTATTTTAATATTTTACACACCCTGTCCTGCACCTGTTTTAAGAGTAATGATGTTGTCATTAATTATTGTTGTCAATAAATATTCTAAAGGAATATCAAAGGATATCAAATTTAAAATACTTATTATTTGTAGTCTGCAAATTAGATAGGATATATATATATACTTATATGTACATAAGCATGTTTTCAAATTTCACATCGCATGGTGAATAATGTCACACCCGTCAAGGTTACTCACTAAAGGAAGAACAAATTTAAGGTCAAAGTAGCCGATCTGGGAGTAGCTATGCTTTCCATTCAGCTACTCTGGCCTTGAATTTGAATTTCTATTGAATCTCAATTTAATTTTGAGATTTTTTTTTTTTTTTAAATGAGATTTAACTCATTTAATTTCTATTAAATTCTCGCTTTGTTACATAACCCTCTGTGCTTTAAATATCATAATGCCTTGTGTGACTGACACTGTGTGCAGCAGAACCACAAACCTAGGCCTTTTGAGTTACTCTCTTGTATAGAAACTTCTCTTTACTAATGCATACCTTCCAAGTGTCCCTATTTAGAATGGACAGTCCTTGTTTTGGACCCAAATCCATCTGTCCCTCTTTTCTATCCTACAGTTCCTCTTTTCTAGAAGCTTCATATTGTTGTTGTTGTGTCTAAGTGTATAAAAAAGCTCCACAGCAATAAAACTCCCAGTAATGTGTCATGAATCTTCAGTAAATGTGTTTAGAATTAAGTCTGTGTAAGTAAGATACATTGTTTTGGTTCGAAATTACATTTCAGTTACATAAATTGTTTTTAGTAAGGCACCTATAATTTTGCAGAACAGCCCTGCCCTAGGCCACACCCCCACCAACACCCCTAAAATTAAAGTGTTCATGTTTGCCCATTTGAAATGGTGGTAGGTATGGTATTGACATTGTAAGAAGCTGAAAGAGGAAGTGTGATTCTATTTCCCAAGATCCTTTCTGGCGAATCAATACATGAGTCTGAATTAAGAACAGCAGGTGCACCAATCTTATGCGGAGCAGGGTCTGATTATCCTGGTGGGACCCTAGAAATTTAAGAACATCATCCTAGCTCTAACCAACATCTTAAAGAAATCATATAATATTTAAACGATGCAGAACACCAACTAATGTATTAGGGGAAAATGAATGTCTTCTCTAGGTTTTACCTTTTAACTCTGTATCCATTACCGTATCATGGCATTATTTGCCCATAAATTTGCGAACTATCCTATAAGTGTCCCATACTTATTTAATTTAAATATGAAAATAGGTGTAAAATATCATATACGTCTATTTTATTTAATTGCGTAGTATGCATTTTAATGAAAATATTGAATATTTGCATACCTTATTAATTTATTTTCTTTCTGTTTTCTCTCTTTACTTTTGTCACCTACATTAGAAGTGGAACAAAGAGGTAATTTCATTTCATTTATATAATTTTCATTGCAATAGGTCTGTCATTTATTTAAATTATTTGTGCATCATGCTTTTTTAATCCTTTTTATTGCTGATAAATTACAAGGTTAATTCTCATCATAGGTTTCTTTGCTGTTTAATGTGAAATTAGACTAGACTTGTTCACCAATTCTTTTCAGCTGAAATAAGACTTAATGGTAAATCTGGAACGGATCGAGGTAAAAAGGAATTTGATTAGTTTGAACTGGATGAGAAGTATTTGTATACTAGTCTACATTGGATTAGAACGTTAACATTAACATTCTGTTGCCACCTTGGTCTCAACTAGATTCACATTTTTTTTTTTATTAAAAGAGCACTTGTGTAGCCAACGTTCTTTCACTGCTACTGCATGGAGAGAACTTCACTTTGCCGTGATATTGGTGCAAGGGGGAGTAAGGTTTTCACTGTGGGAAGTGGTGTGTAACTTAAAAGAACGCTCCAAACACCACTGTAGTGGTTATGGTGCCAGGTGTGTCCTGGTGCCCTCTCATGATAAGTAGTCAAACTATTTTAGCACGGTTTGACATCTTACCTTACTGGGTAGCATTCCTGCCTCCTCTACATCTACAGGAGAGCCGGGAACTCCTGATTTGGAGCTTTTTGTAGTCTTCCTGAGCTAAACCCTGCAGTGTAGGGCTAGCTGATTGGCTGAGAGCATCAACTGATCCCTTTTAAGCCAATGAGCTAAGACCGGCACCTCTAGGCTTAGCTAAGACACAGAGCTCTCCTCTAGCTGTTGTAGAAGCAGGGAGTGAAACCTGGCAGTTCCCATTCTAAAATGGTTTGGCTGGTTGCAATTAGGGTGCGCCAAGGCACTCCTGACACCATAACCACTTCAGTGGGCTGTATTAGTTATGGTGTTTGGATTGTTCCATCACAAATAGAAAAGGAAAATGTGTATATATGTATATACTCTATGTAATCCTAATTAAACCATATCTTTTTTAATAGGAAAAAAATATATATTTCTTCTTTATAGACTTTCCACATGAAACATGATAAAACTTATTTTAATTTCTCCACTGTAAATGCATAAATACCAAAATACGATAGTTATGCATTATTTTCGTTTGGCTTACAATAATTTCTTGACAATGTGTCCTATGAGATGAAACGTATGTATCATATTAGACACACAGGGTTATTCGCTAGGGTAATTTGTCAGGAATTCAAAGTAAATTTAAAATTCTTGCCTAAAATAACTGAACTGAAATTTAGTTGACTCATTCTATTCCTGACACTTCAAACTTTTGTGAATAACCCTCTCAGTGTTTTGTGGTGATTGCTTTTAAAATATGTACAAAAGGTAATTAATTGTGTTTTGTAATTTATCACTGTTGTCCACAAAAAAACATTACAGTATGATAAAACATATTATGTTATACCCGTAATGCCTATTATAATGATGTTAAATATTAAATTATATTATCACTCCTAGATCACTCATTTAAATCAGGCGATATCGGGATGTTTTTATTTTACTCTAAAAAAAAAACTAAGGATAATTTACATACAGTTAAAAGCAAGGTCTCCATTCTTACATTAAGAATTACTCATTCTCATTCATCACATGCTTTGACATAATGAAATAATTATTTTTGTGTACTTCAATTTACATCAAATTAGATGTTCCCTTATAGGCACTGTGGAGGGGAAAAAAATGTATCCATACCAATAAACTGTGACTGCATTATATGTAATGTTAACCTCTAACAGTAGACTGACAGCACAAAGATGTAAGCAAAGAACCACCTAAAACTGATAGGGCCAGAGGGGTGCCTCGGTTTTTGGCTTGTTGGCACTCCCAGAATTGTAAAATATTATGTGCGTCTCTCCACTCTACTTTGTGTTTGTACCCCATAAAGCCTCTTGTGTGTATCTTCTGGTGTTCCTTACTCCTTTGTGTGTCTCTCATAAAACCACCTAGCCCCTGTGTGTCTCTAATTACCATGTTATGAGTTTCTCATTATCCCCATTTACCCCATTGTGTGTCTCTCCTAACACCTCTTACCCCCTTTATGCCTCATCGTACACCCATTAACACCTTCTGTACCTCTCCTAACTTATTGTGTCTCTCTGACTTCCTCTAACCCTCTGTGAAATTTCATACCCCACCTACCAGTGTTGTAGTTTGGCCAAGTAGGGCCATGGCAGAGGAACTGCAGGTTCCTCTTCCGAGTCTGCCATTTAAGCACAGAGCAGCATGTGGTGTGAGCGACTAGAAATGCAGCATATGACATTTGGTCATATTCTTGCCGCCTCCAAAGACTGCATGCTGTTCTGAATTCCAGTGGCAGATTGGCCGGAGGAGAATGTTGATCCACAGTCTACCTAGGCCATGTTATAATCCAGTGACTGTGACACAATGATATATTAAGAAGCAATGCATTAGTATTTTATTTCATTGATTGTATGGGTATCTGCACTTAGAATTAGAAAGATAACTAGATACTATTTTTTAATAATATGTTGGTAGGAAAAAAGTGTGTTGGTGTATGGACTGGATATCCAAAACAGAGAGTTAATTGTTCTATTTATCTTCAGTGGGAGCCATAAAATTGTCCATCATCAGCCAAAGCGATAATGTATTAAACCAGGCATTAGTAAATGAATTAGAAATAATGTTCAGGTTTGATTGACTGACGCTCCATATGTGAAGTACAGCACAACCAAGTGGTGACACCTCTAACTGGAAGGACGTGTGAAGAGACTGGACTATCAGAAATCTCAGTGGCAACGCATTGCTTTCCTTAATAGAAATAACATAACAATGATCTAGGTATGGTAGTCAAGTTAATGTGACTAGGTTCATAGTCGGCATAACAAGCCACGGTCAATGCACTGAGGACATTGGAGAAGCATACATGATAGGGAAAAGTTCAGGAATGCATATGTGGCATTCCTGGATACAGCAAGGCATTGTATAGGGGAAATGTCTTGGACACTACCCCTCCATGATGCATCCTTGTAACCAGAATCCTCTAAGCCCACCCAAATGTTCACAGCTTTAATCTGGACCAATTACTGCCATACCCATGAAGAAAGCCAACTGCATCCACCTCTGTAACATTTGGAAGATGACCACACTTTACACTGGACAGCGCAGAACCCAAATGAATGAGTTACACCAGCTGAGAGGCGAAGCTTTGTCAGATAATCTATATTTCCTAATGCAGATTCATGGTTGGTAGTGATAGTGTTAGACATATTGGTGACTTTATGAATAAGGTAGATAACTGTGTCCCTAAAAAGATGTATTCTAGGACAGAGCTAGCCATGTATATAGGTACATGAGCGTTTCTCACATTCCCAGAATGCATGGAAAATAACTTTGTCCATAACGTCATGTCTTGAAGAAGAAAGATAACTTGTAGCTCGCTTCTTGAAAGCTCCTGTTACTTAATGTATTGGGTATATGTTCTCAATATAGAGGTTCTCATTGAGAACATTGTAAGAAGGAAGTTAATGAGTGAATGTTTGCTAGTGATGTACCTATTCAAATGATAGCTCCTTCTCAGAGAAAGAATCTCATGATTTTATAGGGGCTTAGTTGCTTATTCAAATCATTCTATTTTTTGTCAATTCATTTCTAAAATAGGAGAGAATATACAAAGTTGGAGAGAGAGAAGCTCCTACCAAATTTGTAATGGAATCAGGTGTGCTTTTCTGCAGATCCTGTCCCAGCCCTTCCTATTAATTTCTAAAATAGCTTGCTATTCAGAAAAATCTGTCTGAAATAAATAATAATTTGCATTCGTACAAATGTAATGCATATAGCTGTTTCTATTTTAGGGCAGACAGTAGAACCGAGGGCCAATGTGATTTATGAGATACATCTCACCTCTCCATGAGCCTTCCATGTCTGATGCCATCCTCTCCAGGCACATTTTTTATGGAGCATTCATTTGATACCATGTCCACTGTGATACACACTAGTGAACATATATTCCCTGTAGTGTGCTCTAAAGACAAAATATTCCCTGTTTTGCATGTGCGCCTCTTTTACTTTGTAGGGTGCATCACACACCTGGGTAACTGTCTACCTAGGTCCAACACTCAGTGCTTTGTACTGTGTGGATTTAGCAAATTATATCATAATCCAAGTCAGACAAGGAAAATTGTTTCATTTCTCCTCTGATCTATATTTCTCTGCATGTTTTCTCTACGCTGACTGCCAGGTGAAAAGGACAGAGCTTATAACAATGATTGATGAAAGCTATGATGAAGGCACGCAGTTGCAGGATAGAGACGTGTGACTCTCTACATTTAATTAGATTTTTCACACGTTACAAATACATATACTGTTAAATATAGGAATAAGTGAACAGAATATAAAAAACCCAGTGAAGTGACAGTTCCCCCTTTGTAGCATATTCTTGGTTGCATAAAATTTCTTCTCGACCCCAGAATGGCAGTCCGATTTCTCTTTGGATCAAGATGCTGTTTCCCCACCTATTAAAATTGATTTCCCTGAATTTTATGTGTTTGCAAGAAAAATTGTATTCCTAGAATTACCCTATTACATATGACTAATGTAAAGCTAATTAATACACCTTGTCTACTCCAGCTACCTTTTCTACATATTGGGTCTCACCCTCACAGCTACCCTTATAGAGGTGGCCAGAATATCTAAGCACTGTTTGGAGAGAGTCATTGAGATTTAACAGATGGATCAGAGCTAGTGCACAGGCACAACCCATAAAACAACTGCATCATGTATATCTAGGTGACACAGTTTTAAGATACACAAGTAGGTGATTCTGTATTGCCATGTCTCTGGACCTTCAAACTATCCGGGCTCGTTCTGCTTCTTTACCAATAAAGCCCCGTGCAACTACAAACCTGCTGTCCCATACTATCTGCAGACTCTATGCACACACCAACACTCCACACAAATACAACCCGAAAACATGCACATTGCTGTGCTATACAAATACAACCCCATATTCACATACGTTTAGCATGGTCAGCCACAACATTAAAACCACTGAAAGGTGAAATGAATAATATTGATTATATTGTTACAATGAAATCTGTCAAGGGGTGAGGTATATTAGGCAGCAAGTAAATAAATAGTCAGTTCCTGAATTTAATTTGTTGGAAGCAGGAAAAATGGCCGGAGATCTGAGTTACTTTGATAAGAGCCAACTAGAGATGACTAGATGACTGGATCAGAGCATCTCCAAAATGGCAAGTCTTTCTGCTGTAGCTCAAATGTCTAAAAAAAAAAAAAAATGTAATCCCTGCCATGATAGAAAGGTGTCAGAACACACAGTGCATCACAGTTTTCTGCGTATGGGGCTGCATAGCCACAGACCGGTCAGAGTGCCCATGATGACCCCTGCCCACTGCCGAATCGCCTTCATTGGGGGCATGAGCATTAGAACTGTACCATGGAGCAATGGAAAAAGGTTGCCCGGTATGATGAATCACATTTTTTAGATCGGGTGGATGGCTGGGTGCGTGTGCTTCGTTGACGTGGGGAAGAGATAGCAGCAGGATGCACTATGGAATTACGGTAGGCCAATAGACGCAGTGTTATGTTCTGCTGGGAAGCCCTGAGTCCTGGCATTCATGTGGATGTTACATTGACATGTACCATGGCAATGGTGTTCCCTGATGACAGTGGCCTCTTTCTGCAGGATAATGAACTCTGCCACACTGAAAAAATTGTTCAGAAATGTTTTCAGGAACATGACAATCAAGGTGTTGCCTTGGCCTTCAACTTCCTATCCACTCCATAGAAGCCCCACCTCGTAACTTGCAGGACCTGTTGCTAATGTCTTGGTGCCAGATACCACAGGACACATTCAGAAGTGTTGTGGAGTCTATGCCTCAACGCACTAGAGTTGTTTTAGCAACAAGAGGCGGGCCTACACAATATTAGGTGGTTGTAATATTGAGGCTTATCAGTCTGAATACCAACCTGTTGTCACAAATACTCACCCATTTATACAGCTTTATTAAAAAGATTCTCATACTGTCATGGGAGTCGTACCCCAACACGGAGGAAAGAGGAAACCCTCAAAAGGTAGATCTGACGTATTAGACATATTACCGAGCCTTAGAATGGCCGGACGTAACGTGTTAATACAACAAGAAACAGGGTCAAGATAAATAAAGGTCAGGATTACAGAGTCTAGACAAAGCCAGGTCAGGATACCATAAATCACGAGTCAAATACGAAGCCTGGGTTAGGATACCAGAAATAATGAGTCAAATACAAAGCCGTGGTCAGGATACCAGAAATCACGAGTCAAATACAAAGCCGGAGTCAGGATACCAGAAATCACGAGTCAAATAAGAAGTCGAGATCAAACACAGGAAATCACAAGGGAATCACTAGGAGTACTTAACGAGGTTCTAACAGAAACCACAATAGGGTAATAAAATGAAGGGCAAAACAAGCCTTAAATAGGCTCACAAGAGTTCCCATTGATCCACGTCATCTCTGCGACCCCAAACAGCATTGGGTAGCCTACATATCGTGGTCCCTTTAAGGTCATGACAAAATATTTTATATATATGAGCTGCAGTTCGTCCCACGAACCAGCAGAGGGAGCCATTCGCGGGACCAAAGGTTAGTTCTATCTGCCACGTGTCTCATTCGGAGGAGAGGAGCGGCGTGGGTGCTGGGTAAAGGTAAGTTTGCGACACATACTAGATAAGAGAACACTGCAAGAGGAAATGTAGGAGTGAATGTTGAAACATGCACAGATAAACCAATCCATTCACACGGACACTATGTGTGAATTGTCAAACGAATGTAGGGATGATTTTGCAATAGTCTGTCTAAATCTAAACTTTAAAGTGAAATTCACATTTAAGACCTTTGTTAAGACATTTATAGACTATGAATTTAAAATTCACTTTGATTTAACCTTGAATTCTCACTTTAGTAAATAACCCTGATAATGTTGTCTCTTTATAAATTATTGATAAGGCCTCACCTTGAATATGTATTGCGTAGATGGTTGTTATGGATCTAGAAAACATACAGAGGAGTGCTACACATTTACCACGAGGATATAAGCTCTTATAGGACCACGCTACAGTGCAACTCACTTTATTAATCATTATTTAGTAGATATAGATCCAATGAAAACATGCATACATTTATTTAAGCATATAGTCATTAGGGGTATATCTAAAAAGGTATTGCAAAATCTGCAAGCTTCTTCCCTGGAAAATGATTTTCTTCTCTTCACTGGTAAATCACTGAGAATCCTCTGAATCTGTCACTCATACCACAGCGTACACAAAAAATGCTGGTCTGATGTGAGGTCTGTGTTGACAAATGGCGGAGAAGGAAAGTGAACTCGAGTAGAGAAAGTAAACTTCCTGCTGTTTCTAAATTTAATTATAAAAGTGCAGATTTCTCATAGAAATTAGCACTTTTATAGACAGCCTTTCAAATGAGCTTCCCCATTTCAGCCAGCTGAAGTGTCTTGCGTATTTGGAGTGATCCTTAAAGGAAAGGACAGAAAATGTACACTTGTTTACCAAGGCTAAAAACCATGACAGGCGCACAGTCGGATTTGCCGGCATATGCGCTAACCTTACCCAAACCCCCATTAAAACACAGACACAGGTTATACTGTTATTAAATTATTAATAAAATAATTAAGGAATAACAAATGGGGTCATTGCCAGCAAATCTTATTAAAGTTAACATCCCCCCATATACATAACCCCTAGCAATGACCCCACAATAATAACAATAGATAACAATCTAAATAACATGTTAATACAGAAACTGTCCGCCCAATATGACCACATTTCCACCAGGTTGAATTGTAGGGGTGTACCGAGACACCGCTACCCACCATATCGATTGTAGGGGTGTACCAAGACAACGCTACCCACCATATCCATTGTAGGGGTGTACCGAGACACCGCTATCCACCATATCGATTGTAGGGTTGTACCAAGACACCGCTACCCACCATATCGATTGTAGGGGTGTACCGAGACACCGCTACCCACCATATCCATTGTAAGGGTGTACCAAGACACCACCACACCCGCAGGTTCGGAGCCCCCGATGGGCTCGAACCTACCAACCACGTGCAACACTGCCCAATCCACACTAAACCTCAGGATGCCCACTTTCTCCTCCATCTACCCTCCGATTTAACCAGGCCATTCCCCGCCGCTGTGAAAAAACGGGAAATCAACTAACCTAACCAAATACAGGGAGGGTGGGAGGGTGGGAGGGACAACTGACAGGTAAGCTTAGGTTCAGTTAAAATGGCCACTTCATATAATGGCTGGTGTAAATACTCCCCTTATGGTTTCGCCCTACCCAGCATGCTAGCTGTCACTAACTTCCTGTGGCTGCTATGCCTACCTCCTGGCTCTGTCAAGGCCTATTCCTCCTAGCTGTGCTGATCCATGGGCTACATCTCAGAGTGATGATAACATGATACAAATATATACAGTGAACAGCTCTTCTGTGACCCTGTTCATTAACAAGACTGTACAAATGAAGAAAGGAGATTTCACCTACAGAGAAAGTGGTTCTTTATCGTAAGAACAATAAAGATGTAGCATTTCCTTCCTAAAAATATTGTTTTGATCAGATTATTGAAAAACAAAATATTGTAGGATATAGCAGTATGTGGGGTGACAGCTTGTGGATCCAAATAAAAATCTGTAATTTTGGATTCAATAATTTTGATCCTTTTTAAAATATGGGCGGCACATTTGCTTTATGCTAATCCCTTGGTACAATTCCCGAAAGAAAGGAATCCAAAAAAATAATCACCACTGGTTTGGCTATTTCCAGACTAAGGGCCCATTGTCAATCTTGTTGCTAAATCTCTGTCATAATATGTTGTAACTAACAAACAGCTTTAAAAATCCACAAAATACCAGTGAGTTCACAACCCATACTTAATGGCCTAACATCTACTGCAACTGATAACAATTATTACATAGCGATTACCGATGTATAAATGTAAAACTATTTGCCTGCAACAATAAATTACCATAGTAACACCAACCCAGAAGCAAGTCGATCCTTTTAGTGCCACAGTAGAGAGCAGAGTACTATGCAGCTCTGTCCTGTGGCAATGAAAGGCATTAAAAAAAATTTAAACAATTCATTTATTAACTTTTGATCTGCTGCCAGTGGTGTAAAGGATTGGGTAGGCAGGTTCCCAAATGTCCTGCTTTTGGCGAGACAGTCCCGATTTCAGGGTCTTGTCCCACTTCAGTTCCCTGGTGTTCCGCATCTGGGGACACCAGGGAACTGTTAATGGACTGCCCGGCACAAGAGAATCATTCACATGCTGTGAAGTGTGCACTAGGACCTTGCAAGGAGATCCTGAATCCAGGGGCCTGTCAAGGAGCCTGTCAGTGGGCTTGCCCATTTTGGGCATCGCTAGTGACACGAGTTGTGCACTGTAGTCTTTCCCTCATGTCCCTGCTCACTCGCCCTGATTTCCCCTCCCGATTGTTGAAAGGTACGTGTAGGAGCCACTCTTTGGGCCCCTATCCAATATTTTTGGGGGTCTAGATAACCCCATGTTTTTATATTATTGTTGTTTTTTTCAAACTGTTAATACTGTTAACAGAGAGAGATGGTCGGCTGTGTGTGTGAGGCAATATGCTCTCTCTGCTCTCTTTGAGAGTTGAACAGTAGTTCATTTGATTTATGTTTCTTCTTAGCATGCAAAGGAAGGTTTTATTGAGGGATAGTGGTAGCCGGAAACACTTAGTGGCAAGGTTTGAAACCAGGTGGTAATTAATTGTTAATAGCTCCCATTATACTCCAGGAAACAGTTACAGTAACATATATCAGTAATTCTCTGTCAGTAATGGCGAGATTTTGAAGGTTGGAAATAGCCAATAATCGATAAGCTTAGCAACAGCTACAATACCAAGTGGCGGCTGGGTGGAAAACCTTTCGACATTAGAAATGAGCCCTAAGATATTTAAGTAGTTGTGGATGAATACCATTTCATTCTTGCACTTTGTTTACATTCACTATATTTGTTTTAGCACAGTATTCTATGTTGGCCAGTTACACGTTTAGTGCAAGTCTTCTGCAATTCTTTTTGACATGTGTATAGCCATTGGTACTTCCTTACTATATAGTGAAGTAAAACACAGTTAAAATGTCTGCCTTTTCCTGATCTTAATTAGCTAAAATATCCATTTTGGATTTCAAAGACTTTCATTTCTTAATGGATTAAAAAAATACATTTGGGGATTTGTCTTTCTCTCTTTGGCTATTATTTTTTAATTTTTCAGTTTAATCAATCTAATTACCCTAAGTACCAGACAGAAGAGTGCCAGAATGTGTAGTAATAAAATATCAGCACATGTCGTATAGTAAATCCGTCAGGACCCAGCGCCTTATGAGGATTTAAAGATGGCAGGTGAGTTGACTAATGGCAAATGCGATATCAGGTAATGTGATAGTGGAGAGTACAGGGAATAATGATGTTTAAGAGAGAATCAAGGGTAGATTTAGGAATAACAGCATTACATTTAGTGTGGGTCAAGTCACAGAAAGGAAATATTTTAGAAGGATGGATACATTGAGATTTCTCTTGTTTTAAGGTATTTCCTGGATAAAGTATAAAAAAGAGTAGGAGTATTTAGCAAAATCATTAACTTTTTGTAGGACTGAGAATTGCAAGTCCTATACTTCTAAACAGACTGAAAGGCAATTTGTCACTGCAAATCTGGAGGGTCAATGGCAAACTAACTTGAGGTGAACTTGTACTTGCCAGGGTAGAATTTTTCTCTATTTGTGATTGCTGCATATCCCTTTTTCTCTCTACGGCTGCAGTATTAGGCCTCTTCCTATATAGGATCCACGGTAGTTTAAATAATGTATAGGGTATTCCCTCGTCAGAAGGGTCAGGAGTCAGTCCACCATCTATTTCTAAGCTTGTGTAGTTGCAGAGATATTTTTCCTTGTTATCCATAAATAATTATTTTGTATTCCCCAAGTATGATAGTAGAATACTTTAAGATAACACAATGTTACAATACATGTAGTTATATAAAAGACTCTAGTATAGTGTATCGAACACAGACTGCTAGTGTACAATATACCATGTGTAGCGAGAGGAACCATATTAATAAATGCGTTATTAAGGAAGGATATTTGCACACAGGCTGATATTTAACCCCTTAAGGACCAAACTTCTGGAATAAAAGGGAATCATGACATGTCACACATGTCATGTGTCCGTAAGGGGTTAAATATATATTTTTTCAATTTCTCTCATCAAATGTTAGTAGGCAAATGGAAATTTTGAAACATTTGCCATTATATCATTGTGCAGGAAAAACAGATGTTATAAGTAACTAACTGCCCAGAAAACATGACCACAACATTAATAATGTGGCATTATGGTAATTTATAGTGGATAATGCAACCAATTAGAAACCAAGAGTAAAGATTAAAACAAGGATCTAAAAACGCAGCCCCCCTACAGATGTTATTGTACTACAGCTATCATGATTCTATGGCCATGTATAGTGTGACAACACAGCCTAGGCGTCTCTGGCACTGAAGGTGTACCAGTTAAGGCACGCTATCGTCCATTGGTTTCTTTTACCTAACCTGCACCACTAACTGCTAAGGGCCACTGGCAATTACTGAACCAGTAGCACTTGATTGTGGGCGATAGATGACTGTAGGAATAGTTATTATTATTATTATTATTATTATTATTATTATTATTATTATTGCCATTTATATAGCGCCAACAGATTCCGTAGCGCTTTACAATATTTTGAGAGGGGGGATGTAACAATAAATAAGACAATTACAAGAAAACTTACAGGAATAATAGGTTGAAGAGGACCCTGCTCAAATGGAGGTGGGGTATTAGAAACATTAGGATAGGAAATATCAAGTAGGAGTGAAGCAGAGCTGGAGGAGAGAGCAAAGCACTATCCCATAGGAGAGCAAGAGACAGGTATGTAAGGGAGAGATTACTCTGGGAGGCCATACGCTTTCCTGAAGAGATGGGGTTTAAGGCCCTTCTTAAATGATTGAAGACTAGGGGAGAGTCTGATGGCAGTAGGCAAGTTATTCCATAGGAGAGGAGCCGCCCGTGAGAGGTCCTGAAAGCGCGAGTTGGCCGTACGGGTGCGAGCAGCGGTCAGGAGGTGGTCGCGGGCAGAGCAGAGGGTACGAGGAGGGGCATACCTCTGGATCAGTGAAGAGATATAAGAGGGGCTGGAATTGTTCAGTGCTTTAAATGTATGGGTTAGCACTTTGAATTGACTCCTATAGGATACAGGGAGCCAATGTAAGGACTGGCAGAGGGGCGAGGTGTGAGAGGACCGACTAGAGAGGAAAATCAGTCTAGCTTCAGCATTCATTACAGACTGTAGCGGGGCAATACGGCTTTTGGGGAGACCAATCAGGAGAGGGTTACAGTAATCCATGCGGGAAATTACTAGAGCATGGACAAGCTCCTTGGTAGCATAGTTACTTCAAAGTGACAAACAAGCTTCTTCTTGCTGTAAGCAGGAGCAACTGACTTTGTTTTACGGGAACTGGGGTTTTTAAACAGTACGCTCACAATATACAACTATAATATTTGTTACAATTCCCTCCCCCTTTGGTCCCCCTTTGTGCATGTCCACTCTCACAACACAGAGCTATCTAGATCGGACAGGCATATATCTCAGCGTGACAGTCTGTATAACAATCTCGTGCCATGTGACACATCAAGGTCCCTTTTGTCACAAATATTTCTGGGAGTTGTATGTCATCAACATCTGGAAGACAGAGTTTGATATCCCCGATTTGCACATTTAAATAAAGGATTTAATGAGCTCCAGCGTGAAAAAAAAAAAAAACGCACAAAAAACACATTAATAATTCAGTATAAGCAAATGTCAGAATCCAAATTACCTGCACAGCTGTACTACAAACAAAACCACAAAATGGCAAGCAAATAACAGATACGTTAGTAGTCCAGCTTATGCCACAGCCATTTTTCCATGATGAGCCACATAAGTTACTGAACTTTAAGCAAACTTTCACTAGTCAGAACCTCAGCCTTTCAATATTTGTTGGCCAACAAATATTGAAAGTATCCAGTCTCCATGTTCTTCAGAAATATTCTCAAAGATGATCAGATCATCTAGGTCAGGGATAGGCAACCTTTGGCACTCCAGATGTTGTGGACTACATCCCCCATAATGCTGGCAAAGCATCATGGGAGGTGTAGTCCAAAACATCTGCAGTGCTGAATGTTGCCTATGCCTGATCTAGGTAGACCAGGCCTTGACAAAGTTGGTAGCCAGGTTTCTGTTTATGTTCATTAGAGAAATATCAACCACGTGGCCCAATTTATTTTATTCTTTTATAACTCTTTTTGATGTATCCTTTCATTCTACTTGAAAGAAAAGACCAGTAAAAAAATAACCAAAAAAACAATAGCAATAAAATAATAAAAGCAATATGTGTTTACCTGACAAGCTCTGTGCTAGACCAATATTCTTGGGGACTTAAGTATCTCAATGTTTTTTATGTTACCTGTGTGTTTCGCTGGTATTTGAATGAAGTGGAAAAGTCAAGAGGGGAAATGTATGTAGAATTTTCTTAAAAACCGTGGGGAAATTGGTAATACCTGGAGTAAAATTCTTAAACTTTAAAGGACCGCTATAGTGCCAGGAAAATAAACTTGTTTTCCTGGCACTATAGGGTCTTTGGGTCCCCCCCACCCCCAGGGTGTCACTGTGATTTTCACAGTGAGAAGCGCGGAAGCGCCTCTAGCGGCTGTCAGTGAGACAGCCACTAGAGGTTGGATTAACCCATAGGTAAACATGTTTACAGCTGCAGGGTTAACCTTAGATGGACCTGGCACCCAGACCACTTCATTGAGCTGAAGTGGTCTGGGTGCCTATAATGGTCCTTTAAATAACTGACTGCCCAGGTAGCTCATATACTGATCACAGAAAACCCCTTTATTTAGACGCCTATACATAAATAGACTTAGTCCCAATTTATTCCAATGACAACACTCGCTTTAACCCCTTTTTCTAAAAGGTAGCTATAAAGAAAAAAGAATAACTTGATTTAGCACACACAATGGGTATTAGAATTTAAAAAGGTTAAGGATTTGTTAAACTTTGATAGACATGATACATACAGGAATAGGTTGAGGTTACTGATGAGGATTCAAACAGGGTTATTCAAAGTGGATTTCAAATTTGAGTTTAAAAGAGCTGAACTGAAAGAAATCTCTAAGTCAGCTATGCTTTCCGTTTGGCCTTAAATGTGAAATTCACTTTGAACTCTAACTTGAGTAAATAACCACCATAAAAGATTTCACTGGTAGACAGGAAAACACAGTGTTAAAAAGAACTCCACACCATATTCCAGAGAACCTTTAGAGTTCTTTCGTTATACCCAGCGGTTTGCATCTATAAAATAGATGTCTCCTGATTTCCTAAAATGGTCAGCTTTTTATTGGTTAAGGGAACATTTAAAATTCTGTGCAGTCACCAGGTAAGTGCCCATGACAAACCAATAAACGTAATGAAAAAAATACCTTTCGGAGAGGTTGCTGCAAAAAGGACTTACGGGTTGACATCACTTAATGTCAATATCATTGTACACCTGATCTTTTACTTTCTATAGACACATGCTGATAGGAACGAATATTGTATACTAGTAACTAGAACAATGTACTGTAACTGTCAGTAATAAACCATAACAAGTAGAAGAGTATAAAAGTGCTGTATTTGCTAGATTGTAAGCTCATGGGCAGCTGTTCCTTTTGTTTCATTATATGTTTATTATTTGTCTCTATTCCCTCTGTTGTATTGCAGAATATGTTAGCACTATTTAAATACCAAATAATAATAATAATAATAGTGAAATAAATCAGAACAATGCTTTAATTCTCACTACTATTGGTCAGCAACAGTGATAAAAGTATATATTAGCTCAAACTTACAAAACCAAAATAATTACCTGTCCACTATCGCAAATCTCAATCTACATTTAAATAACAGGTTTTGGTACCATCGCAATTGCCATTAGAGTATAATCTCACCTGTGAATGTCAAGGGATACCTCTTTTTAGTTCTATTCTAACAATTCACATTGCTGCTTTTCATTTTATTCCCTTCTGATGTTAGGATGTTCCATGTCATCCTCCAGAGAGTGGGTTTTAATGCAGTTTGGACAGCATGGAACGTCCTAATGTTTTGGTGTGAGTATGGTTAAATCCCTATTTACACCAGGGAGTCACAGGTATCAGTCGATACATGGGGCTTCCCTCTGTCAGCTGGGGCCAATTTATGCTGCATTCAACCTTTTAAATGTGGATTTAAATTGCTTTTGCTGAAGTGCTTTGTGAGCAGGGTTAAATACCTGCTGACAACAGGGAGGCCCATGTGTCAATCAATACTTGCGGCTATTCTTTTGGCGGTCCCAGACTGACTGATAAGCTTTGATCACATTTAGTGCTGCTTACCGCACTTTAATTTTATTGAGAACACTGCGGCTAAGTGATTTTCAGGTGGCAGGTGATCAAGGGAGACCCCCCCAGGGTCTGAAAAGAACCTGGCAGGGTTTCTCTGCATGCCTATATGCTAATCGTGATCTGAGCTGGGCTTTGCCAGCTACCCAGCATGATTAGAGTGTAATCATCTTGGAAAACATGCTTCATTGACATACACTTTTCTTATGTTGAGTTAGGTTTGGGGTAGGATTAGGGGTATGTTTAGTGTTAAGGTAGGGTTAGGATTAGTTATCGTTGTTGTGATGGGTTAGGGTTAGTGTAGGATTAGTGTTAGGGTTAGTGTTGGGTTAGGATTAATGCTGTTTTGGCGTTAGGGATAGTGTAAGGTTAAGGTTAGGGTATGTGTAGCGTTAGCATTAGTGTAAGCATAGAGTTAGGGGTATGGTTGGTATAGCATTAGGGGGGTTGGTATAAGGTTAGCGTTAACAACCAAAAATTTATTAAGATCCTAGACATATAAAGCATTTAACAGTACTGATACAATCAGAGAGCATTTGCTTAAAAAAAGATAGAAGCAAAATGTGAAAAACTTTTTTGTCATTTTATTCACACTTAATGTTGTTGTAGGCATACATATAGGATATTATAAAGCAAAATATAACATGTATGGGGGCACTGAAGCTCTGTAATTATGTAAATTCTAGGTTTTGTTTTGGTTCAAAACTTGGACAATTGCCTCTGTCCTTAAGGGTTTAACCCCTTAAGGACCAAACTTCTGGAATAAAAGGGAATCATGACATGTCAGACATGTCATGTGTCCTTAAGGGGTTAAAGGCAAAATATCTGATGAGATAACAATCTCTATAAACTATTTAATCCTTAAGATGGTTCACAAAATGTATACAAACACATGCATCCATTTACTTTCTTGGCTTCTCTCTATCTGTGTATACTTTTTTTTTTTATGTACAGTGCTTTGTATAAGGATATTTGTTAATCCATAAAAAGTTACTAGAATTACTGCTGTATTTAAATTTTGAAACAAATTTGTATTTGTTTGTCCGAATTGTCTCATATTAGTAAATGTTGGGAAAAAAATACTGGTTGTGTGACTACTAATTATATCTCTATATATATATTTCTCTTCTAACAGTTTTTCTCTGCCCCGGGTTACTTAAAGGAGTTTACCAGAGTGAACATTTATTTGAGTCTGATCATCAGTCTGGAGCTTGGTGTAAAGATCCTCTACAGGCATCTGATAAAATATATTATATGCCTTGGACGCCTTATAGAACAGATACCTTAACGGAATACTCCTCAAAAGATGACTTCATAGCTGGACGACCAACTACAACATACAAGCTTCCTCATAGGGTAGATGGCACGGGATTTGTTGTCTATGATGGAGCATTGTTTTTTAACAAGGAACGCACAAGGAACATTGTAAAATTTGACCTTAGGACAAGAATAAAAAGTGGAGAGGCTATTATTGCTAGTGCCAATTATCATGATACGTCCCCCTATAGGTGGGGAGGTAAATCGGATATTGATCTTGCTGTTGACGAGAATGGGCTGTGGGTAATCTATGCAACAGAACAAAATAATGGTAAGATTGTTGTTAGCCAACTGAACCCTTACACTTTGAGAATTGAAGGAACCTGGGACACGGCCTATGATAAACGATCTGCGTCCAATGCATTCATGGTTTGTGGAATATTGTATGTGATAAAATCTGTATACGAAGATGATGATAATGAAGCAACAGGAAATAAAATTGACTACATTTATAACACTGACCAAAGTAAAGATGGCTATGTAGACATACCTTTTCCGAACTCATACCAATATATCGCAGCTGTTGATTATAACCCTCGGGATAATTTGCTTTATGTTTGGAACAATTACCATGTAGTAAAGTATTCTTTGGATTTTGGAATCCTGGACAGTGCATCTGGTATGTTATTTTCTCATATTTATTTCACAATGCAATATATCATTAGTAATATTAATAGTTCTATCCGTTTTTTAATACATTATGTATTACATTAAAAGTGTAAATTCAACAATTGTCTAGAAAGCAGCAGCCAAACCAGGTATTATGAGCACATCCACAAGATGATACATACTTATAGGATACATAACAGCAAAGGGAATGGCAAAATAATACAATTAAAGGGTTCGGAAGACATGGTAATGAACCACAAGTATGGGATCAAGTCACTACCTCTAATGCATGTTTTGAAATTATGTATATTTATATTTCATGATTTAAGGTTAGGGATAGAGTGTCTGCCTGAGTGTGGTGGACATGCCAGGACTAATCATCAAGCAAACTTGCCCTGCGGGCCGTGATGGCCATGGGCCGAGGCTGACAGGGGAAGTTTAAGGATCTTCAAGGCTGGTGCTAATCAAGTGCCAGCCCAGACAAAGAGCTCCTTGGCCTGTGGGAAGATCAATACTCTGCGTCTTCAGTCAGGCCACACTAATGCCGGTGGAGGGAGAGATTGAGCTGCTGTGGCTTTCATATCTGAGCATTGAGGTTACCACGGCATGCTCTGATATTTTCTCCGGCGCTGGTTAGAAGTAGCTGTCTGCACCCACTGAGGGTGCAGACAAAAGTGCCTTTTGCACTGGACTACCATAGCACAATATACCCTCCTCCCTGAAGTAGGCCACAGGGAGAGGTGTATAAATACAAGTTTTTTGCATTTAAAAAAATAAATAAAAGGAAGATATTTTTTAGGAATGGTGAGCTATTGGTTTAAAGCGTCAGCTGACCGGGTCAGTGTCCTTGCCTGTGGCAGTCCAAGGCTTTCTGTTTGAAGATTTTCAGAAAGCAGATGCTGGAGGGAGCAGAGAAAAACGGTGCTGGAGAGGAGACTTTGGAGTTAATCCATTTCTGAATGGTTTAACTCCCAAAGGTATGCCAGTGCCAAAGACTTTCTGGCACCCTAACACTTTAATATCAATTTTATTAAGGTACCCAGAGTGTTCATTTAAGAACAAAAATGTCCTGCAATAATTAAGAAATATATAAGTGAAGCATATGTATGCTATTTCAGAGTCCTGTAGATATATCTATCAGCATATGGTGATTTATGATGTTTCCAGAACCCTTTGGTCGCATTATTTTTCCACAACACGTACCTCTCAGTTATTTCTCTAATCTTGCTATGCATAAAATTCAGAGAAATAAAAATATAATGAAACTGAGATAAAACAAAATCTAATAATGTAAATATAGAAGGCAGAACAAAAAATGCGCAAACAATACACAATATACTGTGCATGGTCCTGACAATGGCTATTTTGTAACTTAAGTACAACTGCAGTTTACTCCTTGCCAACCATTACCTCAATTTAATATTGCTGGATAAGCTTTTCAAATGATCTAATATTTTTCGATACAATTTTAAAAATGTGTTTATAGTATGAAAAATATAAAAAATGTGTAATATATATATATATATATATATATATATATATATTTTTTTTTTTTTTTATAAAAGTTTATTAGATATTCAGCAATCCATGTAGTAGGGTACAGAAAATAAAAAAGGTGTGATATAATCAAGAACAAGCCAGATAAATAGTTTAACCTAGCACATACATACTATATAAAGAGAGAAAAAAGAAGATCTCAGGTAATAATTGTGTTCTTCAAAGATATGATGGAAAGCAACCTTTGTAAGGCTATTCCAATGGGCAGGAATTATGCAGCCAGGATCAGGACCATGGAGAGAGAGAGGAAGGATCTCTCTAACAAGTTAACCAACTCTGAACACAAAGAGTGTATAGCATTCAAGGCATCTGTCTTAGTCTCCTAGGTCACAAAGCCCACAAATACGCAACTTGTGCCCCTGCATCCAATCAAAATGTACAATGCAGTAACTCTGCGGAGGTAAATTAGGAGGTTTGTACGGTGTCTTTTGGTGTTTCCCTGCCAGCGTCTCTGTGGTCCAATCAAGTTTGCAAAGTTTTTGAGTTTTGCAGGGATTGGATTAACGTATTGGCAGATATTTTCTCGTATATATAATATTGGTGGATCTTGTCTGTGAGTTGTGTATATGTAGGGCAAGTCACTTGTTTCCAGGATGTTGCTATAAGGTTTAATGCTGCTAGTATGATAGGGGCTGCCAATCGTCTGGAGGCCTGTGGTGCTGTCGATGGAAATAGGAGAAAGAGACATGAAGTTTGGTATATCCTCAATATGTAATTGTTGGAAAATTGATTAAACCATAGACCATAGTGGTCAGATATTTGAACATAGCCACCATATGTGGGTCATGTTACCCTCTCCCTCTCCACATCTCAAATATGTGGCCACCACTTCAGGGTAGATTTGATGTAGGTGACTAGGTGTGAAATACCACCGGTACACCAGTTTTTTTATGTTCTTCTATATGGGATGTTAAGCCTTTTAGTGCATTGAGTGTGGAGTTCCATTATGTAATGTTTGGAGCTTGTTCACATTCTGCTGTCCATTGTGACATGAGTTTGAATTCCTTTGGTGGAATGGTATCTGCTATAGCATAGTGATAAAGTTTTGAGTTGAACTGGTGTCTTTCAGCACCTGTCATTGTGTCTCCTGGGTGTTGAACCCAGCTAAAGAGTATGCTTTTTAGTTGTAAATAGGAAAATAGAAATGAGGTGGGTACTGTGTATCTTGATTTTAAAGAAGGAAATGATAACAGATAACCATTTTCATATAGGTCTTCTTTATGGGAGATATCCATTTTGTGTCTTTGGTGAAGTGAGAGCCATGGTGACATATTTCCTAAGTTAGAAAGTAGTGCCCGGGGTTGAAACGTGTCGTAAAACCTCCTGTAGCATTCTCATATGATCCCATATGCGTATTGTTTCTAATGTTAGTGATAGTAGAAGGAGAGCTGTTGGACGCACATGTTTTGGTGTCCATAGAATATCAATAAGTGATCCCTTTGGGGCTCTTCCAGTCTCCATGTCCATCCACTATAGTGTACCTCAGGTTGGGGAGGCTAAGTTCTCCTTTATTGGTTTGGGTTTGTAGAAGATCGATGGGCAGTCTGGGTCTTTAATTTCCCCAGACAAATGAGGACAGAATTGATTGCAATTGTTTGCACAAGGGAGAAATTGGTAGGGACAGCATTCGAAAAATATATAGGATATTCAGGAGGATCATCATCTTCACTGTGTTAATCTTACCAAGCCAGCTAAGCTTAATGTTTCTCCATTCCAAAAGGGTCTTTTTTTTTTTTTATCAGTGGCACTAGGGGACCATGGTTTAGTTTTAGTATATTCTGGTATGAGTTAGCTATTTTAACACCTACATATGTTATATGTGTATGTCTCCAGTCCAAAGTATACTCTCGTTCATTTCTGATATTTGTGATATTGGTAATGTTTGTGTCTTTGTCTGATTGAGAAAATTGGTAGTGTTTGTGTCTTTGTCTGATTGAGAAAATTTAGGAAATGGTGCCATAGTTGTAAAGGATGTTGAAATAGTTGGAAGAGACATGGAGGGGATGCCAAGTAAAGGAAGAATGTAATTTGCAAATATTGAGAGACGACAATCTAAGCCTTGCACATTGATCCCAGCAATGTCTGGATGTGCTCTGATTTTGTAGACCAATGGTTTGAGTGTCAGTATAAAGAGGAGAGATGAGAGTGGGCAACCCTGGCGAGTGCCATTGGTAATTTGAAATAGCTCTGAGAAGACACCTGCATTGACTACTCATGCTGATGTATTTCTATATAAGGCTATCACCCCAGCCAAAAAATCGAAAGGAAAACCGTACTTGAGAAGTACTTGTTCCATGTATTGCCAATTCAGACAGTCGAAGGCCTTCCCGGTGTCTATCGCCAGTAGAAGACCCTCCTGCCGATTGGCTTCCATATGAGCCAGGATGTTCATGGTATTATCTGAGCCCTGTCTGGATTTCACAAATCCGGGTTGTATCACAATTTAGAAGGAGTATAGATCAAAAGTTTTAGCATAAGATAGGGGCTTTTCAAGGTTTTGGTAATGTGAAGATTTTTCTTCATTTGTCCCATTAGAGAAGCATTTGTTGAAAAGTGTAGTAAGGTGGCAAGAGAGTCAGCAAATGTTTGGTAATAAAGGCTGGTAAATATTTTGATATATATATTTTACATATATATTTTTTGCTATTTTAATATGTTAAAAAAAAGAATTTTAAAAGTTTATCCAAAAATATGAAATCACATGGAACGCTTATCTAACAATATTACATTTTCAAAGTAGTGTGTGCTGTAGTCATTATTTTAAATGGGAAATAGAGGGAATGGATTCTCCAGATGCAGTGGCGTACCTACCACAGTCGCAAGGGTAGCAGTTGCGACCAGGTACAACACTCCAGGGGGTCTGGCCGTAGCTGTGAACCTGGACCACCATAACTTCAGGGCCTGTACAAAGCCGCAGCAGCCTGGGTCCCGTGGTTGCCGTGTAACCGGAAGGAGGCAAGCGCTGTGCTGCTCCCCTTCTGCCTTTCAATGTAGTGTGGCCAACTATCTTGGCAAACAAATATGGGGATTCTGTTACACAATATGGCAATATTGTTTTAAGTCCACCACTACGTCACAGTACCCCTTTATCGGTGGGTCCTACAGTAATTTAAACATGTTAACTGCAATACTGCTTTAACTGCTTTCAGACTGTCCTCAAATGTGTGGTTCCCTGTGGTTACCTCCAAAGGGGCATCTATAGAGGAGGGATGGGGTGCTCAACCCAATAGGAATCTGGTCTGGTAAAAAATACACTAAAAAATAATAGGAATTATGGGCACACCTGGAACATGCATTTCTTAGTAGTTATTCCCAATAACCGTGTATCATTTAGCTTGCACAAAACAGTGTAGTTTATAGAATACCTTCCAAGCAGATGCTGGATTTTCTTAGTAAATGCTGCACCCTAAATTTTTGGAGGTTGGTATATAACATGTTTTTTTACATAGATAAAAACCAAAAACAACAATGTGACAAAAAAAAAAGCCTGAGCTCACCTCTTTATAGCTTTACCAACTATGCCATTTATAGACAGAAGCAAAGTTTAAATGAATGTTTTCTCTTTTAATTAGGTTTCATTTCCTATGTCGCTCCTTCTAATCATTTAGACTCTGGTGTAGAGAAGTTTCCTGCTAAAGGTAAGTGAAGTCTTTAATTTCTGAACTTTTTTGTTATTTAATGTACAAAATAGTCAGAAATAGAACTGCAAACGGCAAAACAGATGGCCAGAAATCACAGCAGTAAGTAAAGAAATAATTCAACCTGCCCACCAGCAGAGGCGAATATTGCTGTTTGCAGATATAAATAAATATAGATAATATTAATTTCTTCCATTATTATAATTTATTTATTTTGCACTGGTGGAGAGTTAGATTTTAACCCCTTAAGACCGCAGGACGTACTATGCCGTCCTTATTTTGGTGGCTCTAAAAGCCGCAGGACGGCATAGTACGTCCTGCGATCTTATGTACTTACCCGGTCGCCGGCGATCCCACGCCGGCGATCGCGGTATGGGGGACTTACCTGGGAGCCCAGGGAGTCCCCCTGCGTCCTCTTCAGCCGCCCAGGGCCATGTGATCGCGAGGTCCTTGCGAGGACCCCGCGATCACATGGACGGCATAGCCGTCCAAGGCATTGCCAGCAGGAGGAGTGCCTGTAATGACAGGTACTCCCCCTGCTGTCTGAAAAAAAAATAAAAAATGTTAAAACAGTGTAAAAATAAATTATATATACTTAGATCATATATATATTTATTATATATATGATCTAAGTATATATATACACACATATACACACATACACATAAATATGCATACACTGTCTACGTGTATTTTAATATTAATATATACATAATTATATATATATATATTAATATCAAAATACATGTACAATGATATTGATTAAATATATATATATAATTTTCATTATATATATATTTCTATATAATAAAAAATAAATAAATATATAAATACGTAAAAAAAAAAAAAAAAAATAATAAAAAAATAATAAAAAAAAAATAGATAAAAAATATATAAACATGCGTAATTTTGTTCTAACTGTATTTTAAAATTAATATATATATATTGATATCAAAATACATGTAGAACGAAATAATATATATATCTATATACATAAGTATATACGTATATATCACTATGTATATACCTATATATAAATAAAAATAATTAAAAAAAATTATATACATATATATGCACACATATATATATACACACATATATATATAATAATTCTACGCATATATTTATGTAATAATTTTACATAATTAGGTCATTTTATTAATTACAATTTGCAGGACCTGCCTGCCAACCCAGGCCAAAAGTTCAGGGAATTACATTGTCTAGCACTATATTTAACTCTGTAACTTTCCAAGACACCATGAAACCTGTACATGGGGGGTACTGTTTTACTCGGAAGACTTCGCTGAACACAAATATTAGTGTTTCAAAACAGTAAAATATATTACAACGACGATATCGTCAGTGACAGTGAAATTTTTTGCATTTTTCACACACAAATGGCACTTACACTGACGATATAATTGTTGTGATACGTTTTACTGTTTTGAAACACTAATATTTGTGTTCAGCGAAGTCTCCTGAGTATAACAGTACCCCTCATGTACAGGTTTTATGGTGTTTTCAAAAGTTACAGAGTCAAATATAAGGTTTGCGTTTCAGTTTTTTCACATTAAAATTCGCCAGGTTGCCTTTGAGACCGTATGGTAGCCCAGGAATGAAAATTATCCCCATGATGGCATACCATTTGCAATAGTAGACAACCCAGGGTATTGCAAATAGGGTATGTTCAGTTTTTTTAGTAGCCACTTAGTCACAAACACTGGCCAAAATTTGCGTTCAAATTAGTTTTTTGCATTTTCAAATATTAACACTAACTTTGGCCAGTGTTTGTGACCAAGTGGCTACTAAAAAAGACTGGACATACTCAATTTGCAATACCTTAGGTTGTCTACTTTTGCAAATGGTATGCCATCATGGGGGTAATTCTTATTTCTGGGCTACCATATGGTCTCAAAGGCAACGTAACCAATCTGGCGAATTTCAATGTAAAAAAACTGAAATATGTAACACGCTATATTTGACCCTGTAACTTCCCAAAACACCATAAAACCTGTACATAGGGGGTACTGTTTTACACGCGAGACATCGCTGAATACAAATATGTGTATTGTATTGCAGTAAAAGCAAACAGTATTATGACATCACAGTTAGAATGTCACGTAGAACTAAAAAAAATTAAAAAATTCTTATTTTCTCCCATTTTTTAAATATTTTTTTCATATTAAATTATGTTCCATACCTAAATATTTGATGTTAAACGAAAGCCCCGTTTTCCCTGAATAAAATGATATATAATAATGGGGGGTGCATTTAATATGAAAGAGGTGAATTATGGTTGGACAGACATATAGCGCAAATGCCAGGTTTTGTTTACGTTTTTTTGGATCACAACTTGTACATTTGGCTGCGGTCTTAAGGGGTTAAAGCTCAAAAGCAAATATTTGTATTAATTCATTTTTTTATCGTAATTTATTTAACAATAATATTTTTCACATTCTTTGATTTCTATTGCCTTTACCTTTTCTAGTTAAGAAATATATAGATTTGTTAAATTTCAAACTAAATTGACACATATATGACATAAATATATATATTTTTTTAAATATATTTTTTGAATTTTATGTAGAAGCTTCCCCATCAAAAATATTTATTGGTGCAAGTACGACTACAAGTACTACACATAGAATTACAACAACGAGTACCGGAAGAACAACAACTGCAACAATAATATCAAGTCGCAGAAATCGAAGTACTACCACATTAGCTCCTGTGGGTGAAGTGCCTATTGAAGTAACCACACGCCCAGCTCCTGCCTCATCTCAACTTCCGGCTATTGGTTCCGAAAGTTGTGAACCTATAGAAGCCCGTGAAATCATGTGGTTCAAGACTCGCCAGGGGCAAGTGGCTAAACAGCCTTGTCCTTTAGGGACTGTAGGTAAGTTTTCAGGAAAGAACCTGGGTTTTACAGTACAGTAAGTTGTGGTGAGTTATTGTTCAGAATGCTAAATTGATGGCAGAGATCTGGATTTTCTTATATTTAGCTTGTTTAGAAAAAAACATGCACTTACATTCCAGATCTCTTAGTTGCCACCATGTTTTGATGGATTAAAGGGCTATACCAGAGCCCACTGTAGTGGTTATTTTGCAAGGAGTACCCCAGCGCTGTTTTCAAGTAAAGGGGGCATACCACTTCGCAACAGTTTACCCTCTTACATGGGTACTTTGGATCCTCTAAGACAGAGGTTCTTAAGCTATTAAGTCTCACATCTCCCCCGAAACTTAAAATTCACACCACTCCTCCTTTCCAATAGCAACTAATAATGGATAAATTACGTTGACATGGAAATATTTTAACATCCTCAGATACACAGAAATAGTAAAGAAAAGGTTGCTGTAGTGGTTTAGGTGGTTTTTATGTCACTTTAAGAATCTTACATTAACTGTTGCCGATTGCTGAGTTATCGTGTGACTTTCTTCTACTGTTCTTGCGATTGTTGTAAGCAAGTGTAGTGTGAGTTATTTTCAGCATGAGGGTTTGGTACCAGATTAAACTATATGGACAGTTAGTCCTCATTTTACTAAACACATCCGCACACAATAACACCAGTCCTCATTTTGGATTAAACAATTTTTGATTATAATAGATTAGCCCTGGACATTTTTTTTTAAATCTAGACATCGCGACTCCATTGTATCTACACTAAATTCAAAAAAAAAAAGCAATTACAAAAATGTTAATGAGGAACACCAAACCTCCCCACTAACACCTTTACACCTCCACAGGGGAGGCACAACTTACAAGTTAAGAACACTAGCACTAAGAGCTGCAGTAGCCAGATGATGATTCCGCTCTCCATTCATTGGTTGAAAGCATCAGCTGACTTCTTTTAGCCAACGAATCCATACAAATATGCATAGAATTGACATGAGTCAGGCTGGAGCCTGTTCCAGGCTGACTAGTAATGCCCCAATGATGCTGCTGGAGATTGCATTACACCACTGGCAGCAAAGGGACTAAACTGCGTGTGTCTAGTGTTTCGTAGCGACTCCAGGCCTCATCAACTTCATCAACATCCCATACAGCCCACAAGCACCATAACTACTTCAAATCACTGAAGTGATCATGGTGCTTGGCGTAACCCTTTCAAGCTAGCTCCTCTTTGGATAGCCCTTTTTGAGTGCCTGGTTCTTTCTGTACGAAGTGTCCTAATAATGTATATGTGTACCTTTCATCAATGCAAGTTAGCTTATCTAGACGAAAATTATGCATGCTAGCTAGCCACAAACCACACTGTGAGAACGTGGGTGTAATATTAACTGTTTCTATAGCAGATCTACTTAAATTGATAGGTACATCACAAGTATGCCTCATTCTAACAACAATTAATGTAAGTGCAGTCAATAAATTAGTTTTATTGAATCACCAGCCTCTACTTTAATATTTACTGTTATCTATCGGCTGGTGACACCAGCACCATGCTCGCACTATCCTTAAAGAGCCAAGTTGGCACAAATCATCTTGATTTATTCCTAACAATCCTCTTGTTGAGGGTTGGCTTTCATTATTGCTTTTTGACTGCCAACTTGACAACGTTCCCAGTGATTCCTAGCTCCCCCCCTCCCAACCCTGAAAAAACTGTAACTAGTATTAATAAGATTTAATATCTCTACTTCTTCCCATGACACAAAAATAGTGGACGTGGATTGAGATTTCCATAACGGTACCTGGTAAAAATTGGAAATGTTGGCCCATGATTAGAGATGACAAGATCAGATTTTTGACTTTTTTTTCTAAGCTGCATTAAAAAAGTAGAACACCGAATCTACCGTACAAGTAAAGATATTTTATGAACGTCCGAGAGTAAGTGTATTGGATATCAGAGAAATCTAAATATGGTGGCAGACAGTAGAAAATTATTGGATACTTTTTCTGCTGTACATAAATTTGGTTGACCGAAAGATCACCAATTGATCATGTCAGTAATTTTTGTTTTTGTTTTTTTTGTTAGTACTACAGCAATACTTCAAGTATCTAGCCGGAATTGTTAAATTGTTTATGCTTATGCCAGTGTTAAAACACAGAGCACATTTTTGTTTACATTGCGATTTCATGTCTTTTGTTTAAATCTTATTATTAATTAGACATAACTGTTAATGACAACATTATATACACATATTTATTTGTTTAGGGATTTTTAAACTTGCTTTTGTGCAAAACACAAACTTTTTACTTTAATTATTCATGAATTAATTGCTACAGTTTCAATTCAAACGATTGTTTTTATTGATTACATTTACTATTATTTACCACTAGATGGCAGACTAACACCAACTCAATGTAATAAGGGCACTGCTTAAGTTAACTCCTTAAGTAAAAGAAAATCACATTAAATAGCTGTGCATTAAAGCCCACATCTTTAGCAAAGTAATTCTATACATAGCTAAGCTATATAAATGTAAATCATTTCTCATCAGGGTAGAGCTGCCAATCAACCTCTTAAATACTTTTTTAAGTTTATATTCTTGCAAAATAATGCAACTCCTTACATGCACGGACTTGGGAGAGAAAGATTCAAAAATAGACCAACTTTTATTTCGTATTTATCAATAAGATTTTAAGATTGTTCTTGTTTTTAAGTTAAACCTGTAGTGCAAGGTTCAACCTAAAGTAAAACAGCTCCTAATGCAGTAATTATATATTTTATCATACAGATAAACCACCACTTTCTCAGAGGTATGTAGGTGATATCTAATTTTAACACTACCTTCTGGTCTCACCCTATCTTAAACATACTTGAATTCACTTCGGCAAGTAGAGCAGTCCTTCCTAGGGATGAAATGCTGGCTTCATTGCCAGACCATCGGAATTGAATATCTTATATTACGTCTGCAGGCGTGAAATATTCTTGCGTGGGTAGTAGCTCAGTTGCTGCCTGCTAGAGAGCAGAAGAAATGCCTGTAGATGGGTTCTCCTGCACATCTCTGTCAATCAGTCCTCAACTAGACTTCTTTGCTGTTGGCGTAGAGAGAGAGTTTTGTCATTGATTGATTCATGAGTGGGGGAGTTCTAAAGAGCATTAAATTAAAATGTATACATGTGCTTGATTTTAAAATATGCCCTGGACAAAGTTTACATAACCCATTCATCTTTTGGCTTAACAGTTAATCTTTTATAAGCTTATAAGTACTATTTTTTTCTAAGTATGCTGCAGTAACACTTGGCATATTTGTGTATCTATTTTAGGCGTAGCAACATATATTTGCATCACTCCTGATGGTATATGGAATCCTCAGGGCCCTGATCTCAGCAATTGCTCATCTCCGTGGATTAATCACATTGGACAGAAGGTGAGTACTTTTGCAGTATGGCAACTTGATGTCAACTTGCAGTATTTTCAACTTGATGTCACTAAAATGTTGGGCAAAGTTGCTCTTGAGTGGGTCATATCTTCCTAACTGACCAACTTACAGGACGTAGGAATCTCTGATGTTCACAAAAATGTATCTTTGTTGTTTAATTGCCCAGTGCTAGCTACCAGTTTAAGAACAAACTCTGTGAAAGCTGATTATAGATCAGATGTCAGAATATCATAAAACATCATGGATTCAAACAGGTCCCTATTGAGCACTTGACATTTCGACTAAGCTTTAGAAAAAACACACACTAAGACTACAATAACTGAATAAGTACATACATAATTAGGAATAACACAGTCAGATATAAGTATCCATAGTTGTCAACGGTTAAATTTTAGGCTCCTGTCCCTCCAAAAAAAGTTCCGATATTCTGACGTCTGCCTTGCAGTTCTTCTAATAAAGTGTTCCCGGACAGATTACAGAATGCAGGAAATGGCTCTCCAGCATAAAGCATAAGATTGAAACTAGGACCATATGTTTGAAACACTCCACACATGGTTTGCTCTGAATGGGCCGGCTAGGGAGACTGTCAGTCAGGTTGGCCAGCTTGCATGGACCAACTTTATGGGAAGACCCATGTGGATGTGCCTGTTTCTTGTTGCCACCCACTTTCATCTTCATTACTTGACTACGGTCATTACTTGTGATGATGTCAGCCAAGAAGGCAGATCAGGGGCAGAGCCAGCACCAGCAGACTGGAATAAATGTAAAGTACTATATTTCAGGTGGCAAGGGGAAGCCAGGGGGGCTAGATAGTGCTTTTAAGACTGTAGGATCAGGAAAATGTGTTGGTGTTCCTAACTCTATAGTGCTCCTTTAGTGTATTTTTCTGTGAAGATCCACTGTGTATAAATGACTACAATATGTATATGTGAAATGTTAGCATATGTGAAATTGTATGTATGTATGGGTGGTGTGTATGAGAGCTATTTGCTATACATGGATAAAAGAAAACAGGAATCTAATAAAACTACAATAAAAAAAATACAATAGGATCTACTTCATATTATGTCCCAAGACTCCTAGTGTCTGTCCTCTTCATCCTCCGTCTCCCATGGTGCGCTTGATTATCTCTCAAATTCCCTAGTTCATGTTTGTATGCATGCGTGACTGCCTCAAACTGTGTGAATGGTGACAAACAAGAGAGCATGTTATGGCTGGTGATACCAGCCTAAATTTTGCATGAATCAGCCATTGAAAATATGCAGTTCAGTGTTAGGCAGACATTCCACCAAAGCATCTTGTAGCCAGTCACAAAATGGCAGTTCGGTCATGGGCAGTCAAGTGGCAGTGGAGGAAAGCAAAGATGAAGAAAAAGAGATAAAGAAGATTTTGAAAAGAGTTTAGGATATTGTTTTTTGTGATGCACTGAGTTTGGGGTGTTGTTTTTTGTGATGATCTGAGGCCACGATAGAACTAGCTGATGTCGGATCCCGCTGCTGCTGACGATTACTCATTAACATTGAAAATGTTTTTTGTTTTTTTTTAAAACAAACTGGTGCATTTATTTTTTAAACCTTACTGTATATACATTTGCACATTTTTATTTGATCATGTAAGCATTTTATCAAACAATGAAGCATTTTATCTAACAAAGAATGACCTCAGGGTTCCGGTTCGTTTTAATATCCATTGCTCAGGTGCCTGTATGACCTTTAAAAATATACACAATTTATAGAATATACAGTGACAGAACTAGACTGGTAAAGGATTATTAAACGTTTTTGCTTGTTTGATTTTTATTCTAGTTAAAGTCATTAGAAACAGCGGCCAACATTGCGAGAGAACTGGCAGAATATACGAAAGGACATCTCAATGCAGGAGACATTTCATATTCTGTTAGAGTCATGGATCAGTTGGTTGATTTACTTGATGTCCAATTAAGGAATTTGACTCCTGGTGGAAAAGACAGTGCGGCCCGAAGTTTAAATAAGGTGAGAAAATAACGTTGTTAATGTAGATGTATGTTGAGTTCTTTAATTAACAGTTTTTTGGTCTCATTTGAATAATACATCTAAATTAAGTGGCCTTGTGGTCTTGATTTCATATTTTTCAATAAGCTTCTCAAATTTACTTAAATGAGACTTATTATCCCAAAGGTAATGTCAAAGGTGGCAGTGGAGAGGAAGATATTCAAGTCAGTAAAGTTTAATCATTCTTCCACATACATGGTGATATCTCCACCATTCTTTGCATGATCCTGTCTATGGCATGACTAAGCCTCAGTGGAAATAGC
The DNA here is from genome assembly GCF_036172605.1 of Pelobates fuscus. Classification (NCBI taxonomy): domain Eukaryota; kingdom Metazoa; phylum Chordata; class Amphibia; order Anura; family Pelobatidae; genus Pelobates; species Pelobates fuscus. The sequence goes on from NC_086321.1 coordinate 326,602,021, forward strand.
ATTATCAGGTGTTTTTTTGAGGTCAGCCAGGTTTTACATAGAACAAAGCTTTTAATTCATCCAGTTTTGGTCTTCCACTTCTGATATTTCAATGGACAAAAGAAAGGCATTAGAAGGGGAGATTGAATGCTGAAACAGGCATGGTTTGAATATAATTTTCTAGGGCAAAAAATAGGATGAAAATGAATTTTGTAAGATGTTTATATATTTGTATAACACTCTCCACCAACACTCAAAGAATAATGTCCCTCCGTGCAACAGAAGCTGATGGATAAGTATGTAGCATTGCCGATGGGGGCTATGTTTACAAGAGTAGAATGTTATGAGCAGAGATAATGCATTAGGAAAGATTATGTATGTTTTACAACACAATACTGGATTAGAAGGGGATAACACTGAGAGTTGACCAACCAGTTAGTAAAATGGAAACTGAAGTTGCAAACACAAAATATGAATTATGAGAATTATGAAAAATAAAATATGTTTCTTCTCATGAGCAGTGTAGAGTTTTTGAAATGACGCTTAAAGGACCACTATATCATCTACCTGGCACTATAGTGCCCTGAGGGTGCCCCCACCCTCAGGGACCCCCTCCCGCCGGGTTTAAACTTACCTCTTATTCCAGCGTCGGGCGGGGAGCTCTCCTCCTCCTTTCCGCCTCCTCTTCGGAAGAGCCGCGCGCGCATTAAGCCAGTCTCATAGAAAAGCATTTACAATGCTTTCCTATGGACGCTGGCGTCTTCTCACTGTGAAAATGCACGCAAGCCCTCTAGCGGCTGTCAATGAGACAGCCACTAGAGGCTGGATTAACCCATTTATAAACATAGCAGTTTCTCTAAAACTGCTATGTTTATAGAAAAAAGGGTTAACCCTAGCTGGACCAGGCACCCAGACCACTTCATTAAGCTGAAGTGGTCTGGGTGCCTATAGTGGTCCTTTAAGGTCTAATTCATTTTTTTTTTTTTTTTACTTTTTGGATGAGCTCATTATCTATTTAAAGAAAAAATAAAAAAAACTGGCTGTCTATGGGCTCATTTCCAACCTTAAGCCAGTATCCTATAGTGGCTACAAATGATCACCAGGTGTCCAACCTTGTTGCTAATATCTGCTGCTACATATTCTAACCACTTGTATATTAGTAATGCACATAACCACACACCTGAGCATGTGCACTTCATCCTGTGTGGTCGGTAGAGACAGACAGGTGGGGGCTGGTCGGTAAAACTCAGCAAAGAGTTGGATCGAGAGTTTTTTGTTTCAGTAGGATGTATAGGGATTTAGCTTTCATTAAGCACGTACAGTTTTTTGAGTTAGAGGCAGCTCTTAATGATTAGCAACAGGATTGGGAAAACAGTTGCTAAGTAGGTTAGTGACTCCCGTAGATAATAATAGGAGTCGTTAGCTGCTGCTTATTAACTGACTTTTACTGACTTTCTTTTTCTTTACTTCCAGTAACTCCCTGTTGCTACTGGTAACATTTTGCAGTTAGTAACCAACTGTTACTCGCTAACAATAGCAACAAGCATTATAGCGAATAGCGATTGGCTGGTAAAAAGCAGACTCTCTCTTCTCTCTCTCTCTCTCTCTCTCTCTCTCTCTCTATATATATATATATATATATATATATATATATATATATATATATAAAACAGGTTTTCACATGAGAAAAATGTGATATGATGAGCTGTCTTTATATCAAAATAACTTTAGCTTAATCAAACAGTTCGGGTGTATAAATCATACCTCTGCAGTCTCACTGCTTAATTCTCTGCCTTTGATGAGTTAAATCACTTTTATCTCTGTTTATGCAGCCTTAGCCACACCTCCTCTGGCTATGACTGATACAGCCTGCATGAAAAAACATTTTCAGATGCTAAATTGCTTTAGAAGTTTTTAGTGCTTTGTAAATTTAAATACAGTAGGCTCCTGCAAGGTCTAGAATGCTATTAACGGAGCAGGAGAGAAAATATTTAAAATGAAAATGATCTATACACCAAAACGGCTTCATTAAGCTAAATTTGTCTTGATATAGCATCCCTTTAAAGGGACACTCCAGGCACCCAGACCACTTCTGCCCATTGGAGTGGTCTGGGTGCCAACTCCCATCACCCTTAACCCTGCAACTGTAATTATTGCAGTCAGACAGCCACTAGAGGGACTTCCGGGTTCTTAAAACACGAAAAGTGTTTTAAACAATGCTGGGCGTCCTCACGCTATGCATGAGGACCTCCAGCTTTGCCGGAATCCCGATAGGATAGGTTTTAACCCCTTCAGCAACATGGGGTAGGAGGGAGAGGGGCACTGCAATTATGTTATATGTTATGGATATGTTTTCCTGACACTGTAGAGTCCTTTTAACCCCTTAAGGACGCAAGACGGTTCAGGACCGTCATCGGCATTTTTCCCTTGCCGACCGACGACGGTCCTGAACCGTCCTAAATTTAAAATGCACTTACCCGATCGCCGTCGTTCCCCCGGCGGCGATCGGCGTTGCTCCCGTTGTGGGGAGACTGCCTGCAGCCCAGACAGTCTCCCCATGGCGGATTAGGACCCCTGGGGCCTAGGTGTCCATGTGTCTGCCTGCAGGGGGACTGTCTGTGCTGACAGGCAGTCTCCCTGCAACTGTAAAATCATAAAAAAATTTAAAGTGAAAGGTAATAAAAAAAAAATATTATTATATATGTGTATATATATATGATATATAGACATATATTATACCTATATAATATATGTCTATATATCATATATATAATGTCATGCTAAGTGTATTTTTATATTAATATGTACATATATTAATATAAAAATACACTTATAATTAATTTACACACGTATATATATAATATATATAATAACTATATATATATTGTATATATATATATTATTATAAAATACGAATAATAAATAATTTAAATTAAATTAAAAAAATTAAAAATAATAATAAAAATTAAAAAAAAATTATATATCTATACGAAATGTTATTCTAACTGTATTTTGATATTAATATATATATATTTATATCAAAATACACTTAGAATGAAATTGTATATATATCTATGTATATATAAATACATAAAAAGAATATGAACTATTCATATGTCCATATACAAAATGACATAAATAATTATATAAATATACACGTAGACTTCAAATATATAAATATGCATATATATTTAAATTCTACGTGCGTATTTATGTAATATTTTTACATAATTAAGTTATTTTATTGATTGCAATTTAAGGGACCTGCCTGCCAACCCAGGCCAAAAGTCTAGAGAATTTAATTTGCTAGCACTGTATTTTACCCTGTAACGTTCTACGACACCCTAAAACCTGTACATGGGGGGTACTGTTTTACTCGGGAGACTTTGCTGAACACAAATATTAGTGATTCAAAACAGTAAAACATATCACAGCGATGATATTGTCAGTGAAAGTGACTTTTTTTGCATTTTTCACACATAAACAGCACGTTTACTGATGATATAATTGTTGTGATACATTTTCCAGTTTTGAAACACTAATATTTGTGTTCAGCAAAGTCTCCTGAGTATAACAGTACCCCCCATGTACAGGTTTTATAGCGTTTTTGAAAGTTACAGGGTCAAATATATGGGTCAAATATTTTTACATTGAAAATGGCCAGGTTGGTTACGTTGCCTTTGAGAGCGTATGGTAGCCCAGGAATGAGAATTACCCCCATGATGGCATACCATTTGCGAAAGAAGACAACCCAAGGTATTGCAAATGGGGTATGACCAGTCTTTTTTAGTAACCACTTGGTCACAAACACTGGCCAAAATTAGCGTTCAATTTAGTTTTTTACTTTTTTCACACACAAACAAATATGAACGCTAACTTTGGCCAGTGTTTGCGACTAAGTGGCTACTAAAAAAGTCTGGACATACCCCATATTGAATACCCTGGGTTGTCTACTTTAAAAAAAATATGTACATGTGGGGTGTTATTCAGCGATTTATGACAGATAATAGTGTTACAATGTCACTATTGATACATTTTAAAAATATATGTTTTGAAACCGCAATATCCTACTTGTACTTATAGCCCTATAACATGCAAAAAAATAGCAAAAAGCATGTAAACACTGGGTATTTTTAAACTCAGGACAAAATTTTGAATCTATTTAGCAGTTTTTTTCATTCGCTTTTGTAGATGAATAAAAGATTTTTCACATAAAAGTCAAAAAACATGTATTTTTTTCAATTTTTCATCATATTTTTTCATTTTTTAAAAATTAAATTACATGAGATTATATAAATAATGGTATGTAAAGAAAGCCCCTTTTGTCCTGAAAAAAACAATATATAATTTGTATATGAACAGTAAATGAGAGAGCGGAAAATTACAGCTAAACACAAACACCACAAAAGTGTAAAAAGATGCCTGGTCGCAAATGTACAACATCGCAAAAAAAGTCCAGTCCTTAAGGGGTTAAGTTTGTTATGTAAGTATTATTTAGTTAAAAATTGGAGAAAAAAAAATACAATACATTTTAGTCTCTTGATGAAAAATGAATATCCTCTCTGACACATTTTTCGTTAGCTATTCACCTTTTATCAAAGCATTTACTGGGCTGTGCACCCCTACGATTGTAGATATGTTTGTTCTGTTTTCTATTAGGTAAATAAAAAAACTATTGTTATGCTATCTTAAATTTTTCAACTGTTTTTTATTTTTCTCTATTTAACGTGAAGAAGACTATAATGTATATGTACTGATTTTTTTTGTGTGTATATATATTTATATATTTATATTATGCACAGTGAAAGCTTGATTTATATTCCTGTATATATATATATATATATATATATATTTTTTAATGTAGTAATTATCCAGTTACTCTGTGCAGCTTTGTACTGGTCATCGTGCAGTTTTAATTTTCCTTTATTGTTTTAAACTCAGCTTCAGAAAAGGGAGCGTTCTTGCAGAGCATATGTCCAGGTACAGTTTACATCCTCTATACTTAAATTATTGTTTTAAGTTCTTGAAAGCAATTTGTATTATTATATTACTGCTTCTGAGTATAACATAAATACTTTTTAATGTTGTAGTGAATAAGAAGCTTCTGTGTAAACATGGTTTCATTTTAAATATGAGTTTGAAGTGTGCAGTCCAAGAAAAAATATAGCTACAAGTAGTTATGGTGACAGCCATGTCTAACTGGACTGATAAGGCATATAATGATAACACGTAGAGCACCGTATGACATGAAAATACAATTTAAGATATTAGAGCACAACACTGTTTTTTTTGTCCCGTAGTTTGCCTTAGGCATCTGTGTAGGTAACCACTGTCCCAGATTCATGCCTGAACAATGTTAGCAACATTTAGAGAGTGAAGCCTCACACATGTCTATTGAAGTAACATTCCAAGCACCATTGCCACCACAACTCACTGTTGTGGTTGTTATATCCCGAATAACACACACATCAACAACAATAATATGATAGCAGTTTTGTGCAAGAAAGGAGTTAGAATGTATTCACATATCGAAACAAATTCAAATTTGTAAATGGATAACATTTACTAACTCTATTTATGGTAATATAATAACAGCCTACACTAGAAATGCTTACAAATGAACAACTATGTTAATACTATGCTCACTGTAAAAAATTGTAGTCTCGCAGGAGATTTTTACACCTAATGATGAAGCTTAGCAGAGAAAACGGCCAAATGCCAAACTTTATAAACTTTTTCGCACAATTTGAACAGTCTTTAGAAAATAAAATAAGAAAAGTGAGGAAAAGAGGTAGGGAAGGAATCCTTATGAGATAAATAATTTATAAAACAAAAGGTGATGAGGTAAATGTAATGTTCTATCTAACATATTCTTATAGCCAAACACCCATATATTTGACCTGTTGCGGGGGGGCCTGAGTTTTACGTGAACAGGGGGAACTAGTATCCTACTGCCCCACAACCATGGTCAGTGGGTGACCGCTATGATTATAATAATGCAGAGGGTACATAATGTCCACTTCAGGTCCGCACATGTGGTTAGCATTTTAGCGGTCGAGGGCTATAATAATAAAGCTTGCCCCCCTCCCAAGCCTCCACTTGTGGATTGGGGGGCCTTTCGTGTCCCACTAAAGCACCTATCCATGTAAGTACCCAACCCCTGGTAATAAAAGGGGAAGCCTAATGCTCCATCATGCCCCCACCCATGGGGGCTTTAATGAATATACAAACAGTGGGTGGACTTCATTTATTTAATTTAGCAAAAACACTATGAAAATAAAACACTTGATTATGTGTGTGTGTGTGTGTGTGTGTAAAAAACCTTTTTTATTGGACTAACAGAATATTTTAATGAAAAGCTTTTGGGAGAACCTCCCTTTCTCAAGTGTAAAGCATTTCTGAGCAAGACGACACATAGAATTCAAAGTTGAGTTGTGATACAGGAGACATATATATATATATATATATATATATATATATATATATATATATATATATATATATATATATATATATATATATATGGACCAGTCAAAGTCTAAATATATTTACATTTAACCTTGGGGAATTCCTTTATTATTTTAGGGGCCCGATTAAAAAAAATTATAAAAATGTAAAAAAAAAAATACCCTTAATCTATCATAGGGAGAGTCTCCTCTCAGAAGCGGCTCTCCCTTCTGTGATATCATATGATCGCAGTCCAGTGCTTCTCACAGGTGTAGGTGGTTCTCCTCAAAGAGGCTTCCCAATTATGGCTGATGTTCCCTCCGGATCTGCCTATTCCCAAATTTATCTCTCACTATACCTGTTTTCTTAGGATACAATTATATTAACAAAAATATTGGAAAAATGCATCCCACCATTTAGCACATCCTGCTGAGCTTAAAACACGCTGTTAAGAATACAGACTGCGGTCACCAGTCATTAACACAAATTTCAATAAGAAGTCTCCTATAGTGTTGCAGTGAAATGAGTTAAACAGTGTGGACCAGAAAAATAGATATTTAACTCACTTTATTTATAAAATATAAAAGTATTCGAAGCTAGGAAACTGAATGGTCTGGCATGAAACAGCACATGATTAAGTGTGGGTTGACCACGCAAAATGTGTGAAGCGGTGGCAGTCTTGTCACGCTAAAGTGCTGTTTCCTGACTCTGTATAGTTCTCTATTTTCTAAATAAAGTTACTTGAATATATGTTTTACTGGACCACACTGTTTTACTCATTTTGCTGCAACACTGGTGGAGTCTACTCAAAAGCAGCATAACAGGAAGGAATTGTCTTGCTCACTCATTCAAGCTCACGCGTTCTTACTCTCTAATTCTCTAGAATCCATAATGTAATCAGAAAATAAATTGGCAGTTAAGGTAGCTTTTCCTGCCTATAGAATCTGGCAGAGTTGTCGGCAGTCAACCAAACCACTGCCATAAAAAAACTCTTGAGAAAAAAACGAGAAGCTATGGAAATGTATAGGTTGACCACCTCAATCCATGACTCAACCAGCACATTTTATAAAATATGAAACCCCTGGTTCACGGTCTTTCCCCTTTTTTCAAAACTGATAAATACCTCTCTCCACCACCCGTGCTCCTTTTTTTTTTTTCTTTATTTATATTTTTGGAGCACGACTCTGTCCTAGCAACTTAATCTTCATCATAGTAAAATAAATAATCACCAGAAAAGAATTTGCTTCCTTTCTGATAAATAGGAAGGTTTAGATAGTGGTCTCAAAAAAAGTGTGTAACTCCTCAAATCCCAGTAAATCAACCCACACCTTAGGCTGAAAAAGTAATAAAAAGAATAGGAATAGCAAAAAGAAAAAAAATCAAATTGCTGCAACAAGGAGATAGTTACTGTCACTTACAATTCTAAAATAGGTGTATTTAAAACCTCAGTATTTAAAATTTGAAATTTGCAGCAGTGGTACGTCTGCTAAACAATGTTTTACAATTAATTAGTAACAATTGCAATGATAACACTCAGATCTTCAATATACACAAACCAAATGGAAGTATATAAGTTGTGTCAATAAATAAAGAAAATTGTAACAATCCTTAATAATTTAAAACACCATAAATGAGCAGAACAGGCCTAATAAGTATTTAAGCTGTATGCTCCTATTTATGTACAGCTGGAATCCCATGTATTGAAACAGCAGGGAAAGCTGGCCAATGGGAGCACAATATTAGTCTAGTAACACACTAATAATAACATTTAATAGTATGGTACATATAAATAGTAACGTAATCCACTATGTGAAGCAATGTAGAAATGTATAATAAAACCTTTCTACATATGGGTCAAGTTTAAAAGTCGACAATGTTATCCATCCAACACCAGCCGTTGGTCTTCATAGTATAAAATGCAGAAACTTGTCTTTAAAAAAAAAAAAAAGGAATTTGATTCTAAAAATAAAATAAATATAATTGAATAAGTATTTAAAATCAAGTTTCACAGATGGCACAAAAGTATGGGAACCTTTTTCCGGAGTCTCACCACCCTCAGTCTTGATCCTCTGCTGTTGCTGACTGTCAGAAGCCGGCTTACAGACAGCTGCAGAGTCCTGTGTATCCAGTAGCTGAAGGGGAGATTGCCGCGTGCGTTCCACTTTGGCTCTCTTCCAGATTGGAACGCAAAGAGAGCCAAAGTGGAACACATATTTGTATATACTTCACCACTATTACACCATTTCTGAGTCAATACCCAACGTTTTGGCACTGTCCCTTATCTCTCATCGGAACTCTTGCCCTAAATTGTGTTTATCTCAACATATTTGATCATTTTTCTCACTTGTGTCTAATATCTAAAGCATGGGTCCTCAAACTCCGCCCCCCCCCCCCCCCCAGATGTTGCTGAACCACAACTCCCATGATTCTTTGAATTGCATAGATAGCCAGAGAATCATGGGAGTTGTAGTTCAGCAACATCTGGGGGGCCATAGTTTGAGGACCCATGATCTAAAGACTGTATCCCATTGCAAATAATGTTGTGGGTACTCCATTTGTTCTTGTTGTTGCCCATGGACTGATGGGAAATAAAGTACTTGTTGATTTCTAAGAGTGCACTCGTAATTTATTTCCTTTCTTTTTCTCCTTTCCTCTTTCAACTTTCCTTCTCTTTTCCATTTTCTGTCTTTGTAGGCAATGGTTGAGACGGTTAATAATCTACTCCAGCCCCAAGCTCAGAATGCTTGGCAAGACTTGACTGTAACTGACCAGCTGAGAGCTGCAACCATGTTACTCGACACTGTTGAAGAAGGAGCATTTGTATTGGCTGACAACCTCCTAAAAACGGACATTGTGAGAGAGAACACAGATAATATCCGTAAGTAAATCTATTTAATCATTGTATCTTAATTCAATGAGACACTAAGACACTTTATTTTACTCCTAAACTTATATATGTAATTTGAGAGCTACCGTGCTGTGAGCAGATGCCGTTAGAAGTATTATACCTTGATGGAACTTTCCAAACACCATAACTACAACAGACAGCTTTAGTGTTTATGGTGCCAAGAGTGTCCTAGTGCCTAAACCCCCACATATTCATACTGATTTGGAATGGGTTGGGGTCCATCAGGCCCTGCTACCTCCAGAGAGATGGAAGTAGTGTAGAGCAGGGCTTAGCTCATATTTTATAATATCATATTTAAAAATGTGGGTGCTTCAGTGTTTGTAGTGGAGGAGGGGAGCAGTGCCCAGCAGACCGAATGTAAGAAGTCAAGCTGTTCCAAAAATGGTCTGACTGGCTCCATGACCACTACAATGTGCTGTTTATGGTGCCTGGAGTGTTCCTTTGATATGACCTAATTTCCTTAGTAAAAAATGCATTATCGTGAATAGACGATAATTCATATTATATTTCTAAAATATTGTATTAATTAATTTTAATGGTGGCTGTCTTTTAAACTATAACACAAGGTTTTAACCCCTTAAGGACACGACATGTGTGACATGTCATGATTCCCTTTTATTCCAGAAGTTTGGTCCTTAAGGGGTTAATAGCACCCTATTTTTTTTTTACATGTTTTTGTATAAAGGTAACGTAGTACAAATTAAATATTGAAGACCTGGGAATGAGCCAGATAAATCTGCTTTTGAGAAAAAAATGCTCAGCTGTAATTTCATAAGAGTATATTATATTATGATATGCTTTTCAACATCCCTCTTGAATTGGCAAAGCCTTCGACGTCTTATTTATGTCTCATTAGATTTCATTTGTCATAAGTCTTTGAGCTAGACATGTAGGAGGCAGTGAAGATTATACATTATTGATTGCTTTGCACCTGAGATTCTGATCGTTTCTTTCTCAAATGTAGCAGTGAGGATGCATTGTGGAGATGTAATAGTTTTTTGTTTTTTTTTTTAAACGTGACAAAAATAACGAGTATTTAGTTGCAGGATATGGTCATATAAACTGCCATAATGCAAATGTACCCTGTTTTTGCAGTGCAAGGTTAAATAGGACCATAAAATGAGGCACCTGTGATGGAGGGGTACAAACCAAGGGACCTGGCTTAGAGCCTAGACTCCTAAATATATTTACATATAAAACCAGAAAGGCTGCACTGAACTCACCTAACTATATATATATATATATATATATGTATATATATATATATATATATATATATATATATATATATATAAACAATTTTCGTCACTGCACACAAGTTCAAAGTATTATAAATTGCCGGGTGCCAGCCAGGGCTCAGGTTGATTGATCCTGAGGAAAGTCCACAAGGGGGACTGAAACGTCGATCTATTTTAAAGAACCTAATAAAGAATTGAAGTTTTACTACAGACCATGAGTGCAGCTAAAATATGTTGTTACACATGTGTATATATATATATATATATATATATATATATAATTTATTATTTATATTATGTATCTACTATATAATATCCGCTATTTAAATACAAGAAAGGTGTTAACAAGATAACTATTCCCCATTGTACAGCGCTACAGAATCTGATGGCGCTATATAAATAAGAAAATAATAATAATAACATAATTTGTTTTTTTCACATATAGAACTTGAAGTTGCTAGACTAAGCACCGATGTAAATTTGGAAGATCTGAAATTTCCACAGGACCAAGAACACGGAAGCTCTATACAGCTATCCTCGAACACACTTCGACAGAATGGAAGGAATGGTGAGTGTTGCAATATTGTGGTGCGTAACATCACTGCTGTACAACAATGTGTAAAATATTACCGTCGTTCTATGACCTATTCTGTACTTTTTTGTAATTAAATGTTCTTTAGTTTTTTTCTTTTTTTTTTTTATGAAGCGCAGCAAGTATAATAGATTTTCATATTGGTAAGATAAGGTAGACAAAATGATATATATGTATAATTGAATGAAGAAGATAAGCAAATACGTTAGGTTAAATGTCCAAGCTTAAAGAATGAAAGAATTGCTTGGTGTGAGTTGACTTTGAGGGTAATCATTATTTTGGAATAGGTGCTAAGTGGATATAGGTTCACTTTCCAGATTCATTGTCATTGTGAGAAACAGTCATTCAATAAAGACCTAGACATCATGTGTGTGTAATCTCGCGATATTTGAGTATGACGACATATATGTTTGATAGTAAACATAATGGAGTACCGTTGCTGTTTAGGTCTGACAAAGTTAATATGTTCCCATAGTCTTTCTTTAAGGGGGTTGTTGTTCTATTCATGTAAAGACAACTTTTTTACTGTAACATGTATACTATTTGGTAGTTTGCATTTAACAATGTTCTTTATTTTGTATGCTTGTTAATTGTGATGGAAAATTGTGTAATCACTTAAAAAAAAGAAGAAAAGTAACACAATTTCTTTAAAAAATATTAAAAATCCTTTTTTTTCATGTTATTTATTTTGCAAACATTCTAGGGTTTAAAGAACCACTTTAGGGTCATGAACACAAACATGTATTCTTAACCCTATAGTGTTAAAACTACTATCTAGCCCCCCTGGTCCTCCTAAATATAGCAACACTGTCCTTTTATTCCAGTCTGCTGCTGCTGGCACTGCCCCTGATCTGCCTGCTTAGCTGACATCATCAGAAGTGTTGTTAAAAGGCCAATAACAATGCTTCCCCGTACTATTGGCTGAGACTGTCAAGGACGCAGATCAGGGGCAGAGCCAGCACAAGCCAAACACATTGAATCAATGCATCTCTATGAGAAAGGTTTAGTGTCTCCATGCAGAGGGTGGAATATCAGTGCAGCAATGCCCCAGGAAGCACCTCTAGTCGCCATCTGAGGAGTGGCCAGTAAAGGTATCCCTAGGCTGTAATGTAATCACTGCATTTTCTCAGGAAAAAAACTGTGTTTACTGCAAAAAGCCTGAAGGTAATGATAACACTCACCAGAATAAATACAATAAGCTGCAGTTGTCCTTTTAAATATTTTATTTAAAGAATCTGTCTTTTATTTGTTTGTTTTTTATTAATAGCTGTTTGTGATTAGACTTTACCTAAAAATTTATCATGTTTTCAAATAAAAACAACAAGCACGCTGTAGTGGTTATAGTGCAGGGAATGCTCTGACGCCTCCCACATTGCTAGTAGTCAAACCATTTTAGAATAGCTTGACTTCTTCTTACCTGGATTCTGCCAGGCACAGCTTTCCAATGTCTGAGAGCAATCAGCTGCAGCTCTCAGCACTGCAGGGCTTAGCTCAGGAAAGCTCCTAATTAGGGGCTTCGGGGACTCTTTTTGGGGAGGTGGGAAATGGTGTTTGGTGGACTCCACGTAAGAAGCCACACCGTTCTTAGACAGGACAATTCTGGAATCATAACCACTAGAGAGCACGGTTGTGGTTATGGTTTTCGGAGCATTCCTTTAAATTTAACCAATGTATTTGATTTCCATTATTTTAAACTTATTATTAAACCTTAAAACCAAAAATAAACATTTGCAACATATTCATTGGCATGATTTAGGTCATATTACCTCAAGAAAAATAATAATCTAAAAGTGCATACACAGACGACTGCTAAATAAATCTATTTACTCAAGAATTATGGTTATGCTGCAACTGTATTCTATCTTCACTGCCCATTAAACAATTTGAGACATTTTTCATGTAGATGGCGTATTGATTACTAATCCACAGAGCGCTATATATTTTTTGGTCAGCGGTACATAATTTTCCTTGGCCAATTATAGGATAATGGTGTTATTAACTGCTCCACATTTAATAAATTGTGCGGATTACTTGACAAATGTGTAAGTACAGTATATTTTTCATCTTACAACTGACAGAAATTTCTTGTCTGACTGGAAGAACTGTGAACAAAAGAGAAATTGCCTTTAACGTGAAACTGGCATTGCAGGATCACCTAATGCCATAATAGCTCCCGAAGCACTTAATATATAATTTATCATAAATATTTGGCAGCTGTAATACTAACATGCAGCCCTTCGCTCCAGCGCCACCATCTCGAGGTCCGTGGATATTGTGCTGTATCACTCATCCTCTGCTGCTGCCCCCCTGCCTGCTATAATTGACCCTGTTTGGGGGATACTTCCCTAAGTAGGGTGATCCTCTATGCTGACAAAGACATGCTGGCCTCATTGCCAGCACATTGGCATCAGTGCGTCTTATAATCCCCCTACTGGGGAAGTAACAGTGTGACAGTCGGCAAGAGAACTGCCTTTGGGGACGGTTCCCTTGCTCTCCCTTTCCCACAGTCCACTGGCACTCAGGGATTAATGCAGAGGATTTGGTAGGGGACCTGACATTAAAGAGCATTAAAAAAAAAATCGGTATATTTGCTAGCATTTCTAATATCACACAGTATAGATGAACTGTAATGTTCTTTACTTTAAAACCAAGTGGTGTGCATGATGACAGGTACACCTTATACCCATTCGGTATTTGTAATGTGTGTGTAGAGGAGAACAAATGCCCTCTATCTAAAGGACAGGGGGGGGGGAAACTGTGGCAAATGTCTACTGTATTTAGTCAAGTACCTCCACCCTCTGACTATGTTGGGTAGGGACCACTGCCTCCCTATTAGTTTAACCACCAAAAGGATGTGTGTTTTTACAACTAGGAAACTATTGCTGCCCAATGTCATATTTAGTTATTTAACACCCCAAACTGCTGGCCAAGAGGGGTGAATAGAGTGGGACAATTGGAAGGTCCATTTATTATTGAATTAACTATCCCCAACTCACTGCCATATTTCCTTTCCCCCTCTATACTCGCATTATTTCTTTGTCATATTCTATAGCTATAGTCCTCCATACATCTCCCCTTTTGTATATTTGCCATTTATGAAATTTTAGAAAGCAGCAAATTAACGTGAATAAAGAATGGTACAATTCCGTTTCTCAGATCAGACAACACATGTAAACTGACTCATCAGTAATCAATAAAATAAATTCTACTGTATTTCTATTTCCCACACCTTCGTCAGGAGGAGTTGGGCACCTGGAGAGCAACCATGAAACAAAATTGTGTCCAAGGAAGAGATGGGAGAAGTGCCTTAAGGTGTCCTTAGATATTAGCGATATGAAATAAAAAAGAGGGGACAATGGAGGAGTATATGGTGTAGTATGTCATGGACAACAATAGGTAGAGAAAAAGATGCACTTACGCTTTGTGGAGCTATCAGTTAGCTCTACTACAATACGCATGACTGATACAATCCAAACTTAAGGTTATAAGCTGCATCTCTTGCTCCAGAGAACGTAGAGTAACAAAACAGAGTAGGAACCTATACAGTGTGTTATGTCAGAAAGGTATTGGCTGGTTCAGTAAGTAAGTAGACTTGCACTCACTGTCATGCCTTAATTCTGGTATCCTCTTACTTCCGGGTTCCACGGAGCTTAGCCACACCCCCTTATGACACGGTCTCCTTACTTAATGCGACCGCACCAGCTGATAGACGCTGGATTATTGAACTACGTACCGCACTCACGAACCGGGTACAAACTTCTCTGTGAAAGCCATCTGTTACCGGACCGGACTGGAAGACTACTCACGTTCCCTTCACCTCTCCTCATCCTCGACTAAAGCCTGAACTCTCTACACACATATCATTGGATATAACCGCCTCTGAGGAGAACTAGGGAACCTGTTTTCTCTTTACCGGAAGCTAAGTAACATTAAACCTCTGTGATAAGAGTTACATATCTAAAGCCTTTATTGCCTGTTACCAAAGTCTTATTATCAATCAACCCAGCTACAGCTATCTTCAACCTATCCACTATTCAAGTTAGCTGCACCTGTCTTGCTTCAGAACAAACTATTGTAATTGCTTATCATCTAACTTGTTAACTCAACAAACAGACTCTAAATGATTCAGAACCTGCTAATTGCAACCGTTTATTATTTAAAGCTACAGTGCCTGTAATTCTGGAGTTAAGCAACCGTTTATTATTTAAAGCTACAGTGCCTGTAATTCTGGACTTAAGCAACCGTCTATTATTTAAAGCTACAGTGCCTGTAATTCTGGACTTAAAGTCACAATATCTTATAATTGTTCTAATAAATATTCAAGCTCTAAGAAGTCTGCAGTTGTGTTCCTTCATAACAAATGTTAAACGTGACACTCACGTGCTATGGAGCCTTTTAATGGCTCCTGTTTATCAGCCTAGAGTGGTATAATCCGAGCATGGGGATTATGGGTGACATGGAGTCCTCTCCGTCAGAGTATATACAATAGATCCACAGGGCTTGGGTGGTGTATTTCTCACCAAGGAAATTATTTTCTGAAGTGCATCTCTTTCTCTGCCTATTGTTGTCCATGACATATTACACCAAATACTCATCGATTTTCCCCTGTTTTTTATTTTATACTAACATCTAGAAGCACCTTATGACTTTACTTCTACCCCTCCCTTGGACTCATCTCTATGTAACCGGAAACAAAAGGTTGGGTGTCGAGCTGCCTATCTCTATCTCAACAGTATTTTTTATCAGTCGACCTACTGTTCTATTTTGGTTTCTAGTACAAGACATAATTGCATGGCCGCTGATAAATGCTGCATAAATTGAGATTTGAGACTTATTGGTAATTCCTGCTCTTATATGCCAAATAAGCATCAGGTTAAAGTGAGTTATTAAAATTTTAATATAACATGTGCTTTTCAACTGATTTAAAAAAAAAGTTGACATATTTATATGCAGACATTTTTAAATTAAGAAAGTTCACTGTAATTTTAATTCTTTAACTGATTTCCCACTTTTAAACTTTCAGGAGAAATAAGAGTCGCATTCGTCCTGTACAACAATCTGGGTCGCTATCTATCTACAGATAATGCCACCATGAAATTAGGAATGGAAGCCTTAACGACAAATCATTCCGTCATTGTCAATTCTCCTATTATTACCGCGGCAGTTTATAAAGAATCAATCAGCAAGGTCTACTTGGCTGATCCAGTGGTGTTTAGTGTCAAGCACATTAAGGTAAGGGACGGCCATTGAAATTAAGATGCTTATGGCTAAAATAGTGATTATGATTAAATCATAACAAAGTATTGATTTATAATAAAATAATGATTGTGAATCGATATTTCGGCGAAATATTCAAAAAATACTAGCAGCTTTCAGTTAAGAATGCTAAATCCTTTGAAATTGAATTAATGTTGAATATCAGTCAAATGTGCTTCACACCGTAATACCGTAATATATACATATAAATCGTTCCATATGTTACAATGCAGTAAGTTATTTAATGAACTAAACTGGATACAATTTGTTGAAAGTATTTGTATTGTATCTGTATTTGAATTAAGCAAAATTGGGCTACATCAAGCTGTAATGGATGTGTTACTCCGAGTTCTGCCTTTAAAAACTACATGAAGATTTAAAACCAATCATTTATGTTGTAGCACTTTTTTATGAAACAAGTAATGTATGCAGACCGCAATCCTTTTTCATCATCTATTGCGGCCTATTATTTAGTAATTTCTGATATATATATATATATATAATAGACAAGGTCCAGCGCACTCACTCATCCACTAAACAGCAACTTCAATGCTGACAGATTTTATTTGTTTTTTTAAAAACACCTATGTACAGTATATGATCATACAATGCATAAGCCTGCCACAACGTTATTGTACCCCATTCTTGGCAGGTCCTACTCTAAAAGCCTAATGTCTGTCGGAGTTGGATAGACTCCCAATTATATATATATATATATGAAACCAGGTGGCTGCACTCACCTGAACATGCATAAATGGGGTGCTGCTGGGGCCAGTTTATACAATACACAAAATCCAGTGCACTCACTCATGGGTACACCCCAAATGCACACCTCTTAGTTTTGGGAGGAATGCATGTATGTAGACAAATTGAGTACAGATATTTATAGTAAAATACCTGTTACTGAATGTGATGAAAAGTATACCAAGACAAGAAATCTTTTAGGCTCTCTATTTCCCTTAAAGTATGATTAGAATATAAAATATATATATTTATTTATTTTTAGCAATCTGAAGACAATTTTAACCCAAACTGTTCATTCTGGAGTTATTCCAAAAACAACATGTCTGGACATTGGTCAACGCAAGGCTGCAGACTTTTGACAACTAACAAGACACATACAGTATGTTCTTGTAATCACTTAACCAACTTTGCTGTGCTTATGGCACATGTTGAGGTTAAGGTAAGCAATATTATATTTACTATCTTTTTGTTTACATAATTAATTTACTACATAGTGCCATGTATGTACTTGTGTGTATCATGTTTAATTACATACCATATGCTATTCAGTAATAATACATAAGGTTATTTAGTATTTTAAAGTTGTGGCATGCTCATAGTATGCAGTTCTTCCCTTGGACTGTATATCTGAATGATATTTTGTAAAGATTAAGAGAATATTGCACACATCAGTTATCCTGGGAATACTTCCAGCAGGCTGCTCTAAACAGGGTGGACCAATATCCCATACAGAATATAGTCAGGGCCGGTGCAAGGATTTTTGGCTGCACTTGGCATGATGCATTTTGCCGCCCCCATCTCCCACCATTAAAAAAATAAATGTGTCTTCACCTGTGTGTCTTGTAACCCCCCTTTTGATTTTCTTACCCTCTTTAGTGTATTTTATCCCTCCTTTACTATGTCTTACACCCTCTTGTTTGTCTCTTTTAACCCCAGTTGTGTATCTCTTTCTTCCCCTAGCCCCATTGGGTGTCTTACCCCTGCACTCTTTTTGCATGTCTCTTTCTTCCCCTCAGCCCCTTTCCGTGGCTCTCTCCCAATTCGCAATTTGTGTCTTTTTTCATGCAATATGGACATAGATATATAGCAACACAAAACCATACAGGCACTCAGCCATAGAGATTTGCAGGCACTCAATCAAACAAATACAGGCACACAGCCATGCAATCTACACATACAGGTACAATGTCATACAAACACAGACACATTCAGACACTGTCATACAGACACAGGTATACAAAGACATACATACACAGGCTTCTAGTCATACAGATACAGGCATACAGAGCAGGGGCGGATCCAGAGCCTAATCTCGGTAATGGCACTGGTAGTGGGTTGTAGTAGCTGTAATTGAAAAGTTAGGGGATGTAGTAGGGAGCTAGGGGCTGTAGTGGGGGGACAGGGACTGTAGTGGAGGGTATGGGCTGTAATTAGGGTGTTAGGAAATGTGGTGAGGGGATAGGGGCTGAAGTAGGTTGATGGCTACAATTTGGGAAAGGGGCTGTGGTGTGGAAGATATGGTTTGCAATTGGGGCAAAGGGCTGTAGTGAGGGTATGGGGGCTGTGGTGGTGGGGGGACTCTGGTGAGGAAGGGGGACAGGGGCTGAGGAAGGGGGACAGGGGCTTAGTAGGGGGACAGGGCTAAGGAAGGGGGACAGGAGCTGAGGAAGGGGACAGGGGCTGAGGAAGGGCACAGGGGCTGAGGAAGGGGGACATGACTGAGTAGGAGAACAGGGCTGAGGAAGGGGGACAGGGCTGAGAAGGAGGACAGGGCTGAGGAAGGGGGGCATGGCTGAGCAAGGGGGACAGGGGCTGAGTAGGGGGATAGGGTTGAGTAGGGGAACAGGGACTGAGGAAGGGGAACAGGGGCTGAGTAGGGGAACATGGGCTGAATAGGGGGACAGGGCTGAGGAAGGGGGACAGAGCCAGGGGCTGTAGTGGAGCTTCTTAAAAAAAAGTAGATTAATTTTAAAAAAGCACAAACCTGAAAGTGTATTTCCACCCCTCCCTGAGACTTGCCTTGGGCCAGGCAGGGGTGGGACAGGATCTGCAGTCTGCCAGCACACAGCAGCCAGTGAAGTCGGCCTCTCCTGGTGATGTCAGGAGGAGGGGGCATGACTTCCTCTGCCCTTCTCCCAGACTCCCCAGCGGTCCCGGGAGAAGAGCAGTGGAAGTCACGCCCCCTCCTCCTGACATCATCAGGAGAGGCCGGCCGACTTCTTCTCTATTCTGGCTGCAGGGAGACAGGTAAGTTGAAAAATCAGAGTCCCCTGATCTGGCGCCCTAAGGGTGCGCCGGCCCTGAATACAGTAATGAAAAAGTGAAGGTTTATTTGATAGCCAGTCTTTATTTGGAGTGCAGAATAGAATACAACGTTTCAGCTCCCCTGAGCTTTTGTTAAGTTTCAGGGAAGTATGTTCCTCTTATCTTATCTCCTCTGTCTAGCTCACTTTACATTGACAAAATATTGAGTAAAACCTTTATTTTATTATACAGTAACACCTTGTAATATTTCAGGTAATGTCTAAAATATTAGTGAAGTAGAAGTATTATTTGGTGATAATGGTTCACGAAAGACTACATGCATAACTAGTGTATGTTAATCCATCTCTAGCTAGAGAGATAGAACATTTCTAGTGTGCTGCAGTGGTAAAGGTGCTTGGAGTGTACTTTTAAGTGACATTGTAAGCATTGTAACTACTTCATATCGTTGAAGTGGTTATAGTGTCCTCTGGCGCCGTCCTTCCATTCAATGTTAAACGCTTTTAATGTTTTAATTCTAAACGAAAGTGACCAGCATCCCAACTCCTCAGTGCTGTTTGGAAAATTGATAAAGCTTTAGTTTGAGGAGGAAAGGGCAGTTGTGATTGGCACTGAGTCAGTGTGAGAGTGTCAGCTGACTTCTTTTAACCTATCATAGTGCCCATTTCTAGTATAAATTGGTTTGTCTAGACTAGAGGAATGTGTAATCTCTGCCCTAGAAACCCTCCACTAGGGACCAGGGGCTTTGGGTGGCCAGGGACCTTTGTGTAAACTGCCTAAAAGAGGTTTAACATTAAATGGAAAGACAGTACCAGGGGGCTGAAGACATTATATTAATTCAATAATATTAAATGATTATAGTGCCTACAGTGTCCCTTTAAAGGGGAACTATCACTCTGAAAATTACACCACTGAATAAAACATTGAAAATCACCTATAATTTGTGTTATACTTGTTTAAGATGCTCAATTTTATTTAAAATTTATTAAAGGGACACTTCAGGCACCCAGACCACTTCTGCCCATTGGAGTGGTCTGGGTGCCAACTCCCATCACCCTTGACCCTGCAAGTGTAATTATTACAGTTTTTATAAACTGAAATACTTACCTTGCAGGGTTAAGTCCTCTGGCTTTTTAGAACACTAAAGTGCATGAAGACCTCCAGCGTCTCCGGAATCCCCATAGGAAAGCATTGAATAATGTTTTCCTATGGGGAGGTCTAATGCACGCGCGGCCGTTGCCGCCAATGTCAGCCGGCGGGGGAGGAGTGTGGGCGGAGCCTGACCCAGTGCCGAGGGACATCGGCGCTTGATTCAGGTAAGTCACTGAAGGGGTTTTAACAACATGGGATGGGGGGTGGGAAGGAAGGGGGATCCTGCAGTGCCAGGAAAACGGGTTTGCTTTCCTGGCACTGGAGAGTCCCTTTAAAAGATTTAGCAAATAATGTCATAATCCAGTTCAGATAAGGCAAAGCTATATTGCAAGTAAGGCAGAGAATAAGAAACATAATTGCATTCATCCTGTTCTCTGTATGCCTTATCTATGCTAAAGCCAGGTTCTAAAGGCAGACTTTGTAACAATAATTAACAGAGAGCTAAGATGGAGACGTCATTTTATTTTACATGACAAATTTAACCTGTGTGCGCATGAAGTTTGGATCAAAAGCATTACGCTTATTTCAGTATGGTGTAAACATGCATAATGGTTTTTGTACTTATCTTTTTATAAAGATACAGCTGTCATACTTGAAAACAAAGCACAGTAATTTCACTAAATACTCTTTTTTTTTTTTTTCTTTCTTCTATCTTTCCTTCATTTTAGCACAATGATGTGGTTCATGACCTTCTCTTAGATGTAATTACGTGGGTTGGAATCCTGCTTTCCCTTGTCTGTCTTCTGATATGTATTTTCACATTCTGTTTTTTCCGTGGCCTTCAAAGTGATCGCAACACCATTCATAAGAATCTTTGTATTAGCCTTTTTGTGGCTGAATTGCTTTTCCTTATAGGCATCAACCGAACCGATCAGCCGGTAAGATTTTATTTATTAATTTTAAAAAATCATGTTGTTTTGTTAAGAATCGTAATAAAAATATTTAATACAAATTACAGTCAAGATATGGAAAAAAAAGGGTAGGTATGTACGTCAATAACCAGACAATAACCAGAGTTATTCTAGTTTAACTAGATATGCAAACATCAGTGTCCATTAATTACATTAAGAGGATGGGATGAGTATAATAAAGCATGTTGCAGTAGCCTAATGTCAGGGGATAATGTAAGTGATATTTTTAGATTCAGGCATGCTGTTTTGCATTAGGCTTACGTGAAGAGTAAAACAAAGTGCAGTAAATAATGATGAAGACTATTAGGTTGTAGGAAAGGCTGTGGTTCTGAGGGAGTCCATCAATTCAGTTCTGTTTTATGGAAATATTAGCAAATGCTCAACTTCTTCTTAATTATAATTTTTTTAAAATCAGAATTTTAAAACTAAAAACAAACTAAAATTGTTAGACAAATTGAGGATTAAAATAAGACATATAACAGTAAAAATAAAATTGGCAAACAATGCACTAAGACTGTTTGCAGTGTGTTAGCTGAGGAAATGTCTGAGCGTTCAATGGCCCTGACTGTAGCTGAAACTTAAAGGCTTACTCCAAGAACCATGACCACTTTCGTGATCTGAAGTTGTCATGGAGCCTTGAATCTCTATGTGCGTTTTTTAGCTTTGAAACACTGCACAAATAAAAATGAATGCCTTTACTGATGGAGGTGTAACTCAACCACCAGCCGCATTACGGTGTCATCAAACAGAACAGAACAAGAGTTCCAGGCTGGCTAATGTCAATTTTGATGCACAGATGCTTATTGATTAGCTGAGATAGTCAGCTGATGCTTTCAGTCAATCAATGAGTGGCAACTCTGCAGAAGCCGGAGGTCGTGAATATGCCTACAAAGAAGATAGGAGCCTGGTGAGACCCAGGTACGAGGAAAACCCGTCACAAAACGTTTTGCTAAATTACCGGGCAACGGGGCCAGGGTACTCCTGACATCATAACCACCTGCTGAAGTTAGGAGATATTCATCAAGGGAGATCTAGTCCACACCATCTGGAGTGCTGATGGTTGCATACCCCTGGTCTAAAGAATGTTTTTAAAGGGACACTATAGTCACCAGAACAACTACAGCTTAATGTAGTTGTTCTGGCGAGTATATTCATTGTATGCAGGCATTTTCATTTACATTGCCCCTAGGGACACCTCCAAGTGCCCACTCCTCAGATGGCCACTGGAGGTGCTTCCTGGCTCAGTGCTGCACAGTAGGCAGCAGTGCTGTTCAGTGTCTCCACGCTCTGCATGGGGATGCTGAATTTTCCTCACAGAGATGCATTGATTCAATGCATTACTATGAGGAGGTGCTGGGAAAGCATTGGATTGGCTAAAAATCGGCAATTCTGATTATGTCACCAACCGGCGGAGCCATGTAGCGCTGGAAATAATGAGTTTTATTAACTATTAAGGGTGTTAAGAGAGGGGGAAGCCACCTAAATTTTGTGTTTTGCACTATAGGGTCAGGAATACATGTTCCTAACCCTATAGTGTTCTTTTAATGGTTTATATATTCCTTTCCCCAAAATAAATCTCTCAGTTGAGAGTGATGTTTTACCTGGGTATTTTAAGTGTCTCTTTGCTGTATTTTACAAGAAGTTTGGTTATTCTACTTTCTTTTTTTTAATTAATTGTGAACCTAATGCATGTTCATTGTCTATGTGAAAATATATTTATGGATTCTATAATTGTTTTATGTTTTTTAATGTCCTGTCATTTCCAGATTGCATGTGCAGTATTTGCTGCCCTCCTCCATTTCTTCTTCTTGGCGGCTTTTACTTGGATGTTTCTAGAAGGAGTTCAACTCTATATCATGCTCGTTGAGGTCTTTGAAAGTGAACATTCAAAAAGAAAATATTTTTATGTTGTGGGCTATGGAATGCCTGCGCTTATTGTGTCTGTATCTGCAGCTGTAGATTATAGAAGTTATGGAACAGACAAAGTGTAAGTATTAAAATAAAAAAAATATATATATATTTAAAGTAATCTGAAAAAAACATGAAAAAACAAATATATGCCATTATTGAACTATGTATATGTTTTTGTGGCCTTCTTTTTCTGATTTTGTCTTTATTTTCTTATTATTTACCAACCAGTAAATTGTGATAATTTATTTGTATTGCAAAGGTTAGGATAAAATAGCAAATAAGCTAGGTATTTGGCTCAGCTAGTTTGACTTTAAATTTGACATTTTTCTTGACTTCAGTTACCTAAAATTCCTGCTTTTAAAATATACCGGTGTATACACATTTAAAATATGTAACTAATCATTTATCTATTTTGTTTTTTTTACTGCCCAAAATGTTAGGGGTTACTGGACCTGGGATGTTATGTTCCATGGTTTTATATGGAAATTGTTGGAATTACTTGTTTATTTTTGGGATTTCTGTTTCCTGTATGCTTGTAATGGAGCTCCCTTACTCTGACTGAGTATCTTTGCTAAGTAAGCTTCCAAGTTCCTAGTCGGATCCACTCGCAATATTCCCACTGAGTTGATATTGGCCGCTTTTAGATGGATTCAATGTCCTTCAGACTCAGTTTTAATGTCCACAGAAGTAAATGTTAGCCGAAATTGTCCCCCAAACGTAAGCTGACATTTTTTAATGTTAAAACAGAAGATACTCTATTGCACACCAACTAAATATATTTATACAGTTTAAATGTGTATTCACCCTCCAGGAGGTGACCCACATAGCACAATACAATTCCTTCCCTGGCCCCTCTGTCTGGACTGATAAGAATTAATATCAGATTGGGGATTAATGAATCTCTCAACCACTGTGTGACAGCCCCAAAGCCTCCTTCCCCAAAACAGCACCCACACAACCCATACATTCCTAGTTAATTCATCCCCTCAGCTACCAGCTGTCAAGAGTGACTGTATTGGAAGTACCTAGCCCAAGCGACATCACTTTAACCCCTTAAGGACAAATGACATGTCATGATTCCCTTTTATTCCAGAAGTTTGGTCCTTAAGGGGTTAAAGAATCCCCAGGTTGCGACCAATCTCTGATCCGGCACAAAATTTTGAGGCATATCTGGTGCCCCCAGAAAGGTAGGTTTTGTACATTAGTTACAAAAAGATATGGAAGGGCTGCGCCAAATAAGGGTAGATAGTCCGGTAAAGTATTGATAGGGTGCCAATAGATGGTCTAGGATACTTGATAGAGTTCCTCTGTGGATGCGTCTAGTGTAGACCGTTCCGTATATGTAAATACAAGAGAGGTAGAGGCGACTAATGGTATAGTATGAAAGTTCAGGGTGTGATAGGTAACAAAATGTAGAGAACTCACATTCAAGAGAGCTATGGCCAGCTCTGGTGTGGATTGCGTACAGCGGTATAATCCCCGCTTATAGGATATGTAGGGAGGGGGTCTCCGTCAACACCGTCTGGTAGTCCAGAACTCGGAAAAGAAAGACAGAAAGCGACAATAGTGCTCTCAATTTTGATGTGGTTCAGTGTGCAGATAAGAAGAGGTAAAAAACTCACATTTGAGGGAGCTATGGCCAGCTCTGGTGTGGATAGCGTACAGCGGTATAATCCCCGCTTATAGGATTTGTAGCGGCGATATGTCCGTCAGCACCGTCTGGTGATCCAAGGCTCCAATATAGAAAAATAAAAAGCAGCAATAGTGCTCTCAATTGTGATAGGTTAAGAGAGTAGTAGAGGAAATAAAATAATACTCACAAAGATAGAGCAGAGGTACTGCTCTATGGATAGGCGCTGGTGGTATGATCCCCACCTAGGATTTCTTGGAGTACTGGAACTTTAAAATTGCCAGTGGAAGTAAAAGTAACCAGGAAAGGTTAAAATGCCAGGAATAGGTAAAAAAAAGTTTAAAGTGCATAGAGAGTGCAATAACAAGAGAATTGGTACAATAAAGTAGCCAAAAAACTTTTATTGATCTAAAGTACACAATAAAATACAGAATTAATAACCATAAACGCGTTTCACCATAAGTGGCTTCTTCAGAATTTTTTTGTACATTAGTTCCCTGTCAAACAAGAAAATGACTCCACCTAGAAATAAGAAAGGGACCTAGTCTGGGTGTTATGCCCACTGCCTGTGAAACAGAATGGTTCTACTTTGTAAAGGTATATATAGAAACACACATACATAATGTGGCCTTGCAGTTTGTAGTAAAATTGATATATTCAAAATTATATTTGTGTTGTTTTTGTTTGTTTATTAATTAATTAAGTTATTTTTTTACAGATGTTGGTTACGACTTGATACCTACTTTATTTGGAGTTTCATCGGACCAGCAACGTTAATAATCATGGTAAATTTTGTTAGATTCAACATTTTGTGACAAAAAAAATAACTTTTACTATCTGTGGTGTTATCCAAAAACAGAAACACAAAGTCTTGCACAGTATTATGATCCAAGTCCACGAATGAGCAAATTGTCATAGAATGTCATGTCTATACTGTTATATATTGTTAAAAAAAATCCTTCTCATAGTTGTAGGTGAAAACTCCTTTTTTTAAGATTGAGCTGGTGACCTTGATAGAGTTCTGTTATGACAGGTCGTTAGAGAGTATTAGTACCGTGCATACTTTTAAAATGCCTTTTTTAACGTAAACAAATGTAATAATAAAAGCCATCCATTATAAACTAAAATAAAAAAAATATATATTTTTTATTTTTGTTGTCCACCAATGCCCTTTTTCCAAAATATCCTTCCTGAAAATAGATTACACCGTCCAACATTACACCGCATAGTGCATTAAATAATGTTGGGATTTCACCATTGACTTATAAAAAGGCATTATTTTTTATTGTGAATTAATACCCCTTTCTATTTTTGCCATTTCTCGCTGACCCTGTAGTTGCCGACTTATCTCATTTTATTCATCTGTTTTGTCACATAATATTTCCCATTCTCACAGTAGAAAACTGCCCGTCTCTAATTTATTTTGTGTCATTAAGTTTGTATATGTGTATATAAATGAAACCATATTAGGAAACTGTGCATGGTGGAAAGAAGTCTATTTTTGGTCTGCGAAGCCGTGGTGAAGCTCGAATTGTTTCTAAGTTAATCAGAAATTACACTGTATTATAGTCTTTCAAGTGCTCTCTCACTTGAACAATGAAAAACAATCAACCTCATTAGTAATCAGCAGATCCAGAGAATTGCCTATTCTTGCTAATGCTTTTACTAATTGAGAAGTGTAATTTAACAGGCTCGTTTATGCCCCATCTTAACTGCTAGTCCCTTGTCTTTTCATTTTGTTATATACGCCAGGCTTAGCACAATGAAGAGAGCTTCCAGCTACAGAGAGAGGCAGGAAGTAGCACCCAGCAAACCCGAGTTAAGAAGTCAAACTATTATCGAACAGCTTGACTACTTATTCTGGAACCATAACCACTTAAACACATGCATTGTCAGGTCCTCTGGAGAACAATATATATAGTCTCATTCAGAAATCATGGTTGTCAGTAAACTGAATGCAGCTGTGGTATGGCTGCTATCAACTTACTATGTAGTTCCAGCTAGAGGTGGACTACATACCCCATACAATTGTTGGGGCTTGTGAGATAGAGAGGCACAATGACATGTAGAGGTATATTCTGCTCTGATATAAGAGTTTTTTTTCCATTTCTCTAAAGATAAAAGCTGGCCAGAGGTTTTTACTCTATATGTGCAACATTATCAACAAGAATGTTCCTTACCAGTGCCAATCTAACGGTCCGAGCTGGGTCTCCTCCTGTATCCAAACAGTCACATTTCTCTAGAATGTGAAACCATGATCTTCCCGTACTCCAGATTTATATAAACAGGATCTATATTTTTTTTTTAACGTATGGACTCAATAATGTTTCAACCCAAAATGGGATCTTTGTCTCATGTTACATTCATCATTAAACTAAACTAACAGGCAGATTATATCATTTAGATGAGGGAAGATGAACAATACAACCTCTGGCACTCCAGATATTGTGGCCTACTTCCCCCATAATGCTCTTACGCCCATAAAGCTGGTGAAGGATCACGGGAGGTGTTGTCCAAAACAGCTGGAGTGCCGAAGGTTGCCTGTGCCTGGTATAGACCTTTGAATTAACTAATTTAAATACCGTAATTTAAAATAACAAACATCAAAGATTTTAATATTAACATGCAATTGGTGTCTCCAAGTATATCATTAATTATACATCGTAATTATGTTTTGTATTGCAGCTTAACGTGATCTTTCTTGGAATTGCTCTTTTTAAAATGTTTCATCACACTGCCATATTGAAACCTGAATCAGGATGCCTTGACAATATCAAGTAAGTGACATACTATTTTAGTTTACCTCTCTATTACCCCTGATGTACATTTTATAGTTACAGTTCATGCCTAACATCAGATTTACCGATAGAACACTTGCGGAACCGAGTTTTATTCATATTCAACCAATGTTGAAAAACAGTAGAAGATTTTGGGGTTTTATGTATAACGGAAAAATATAATGCATGATGTGACTGACACTGTGCTATATAAGCCTCTCATTTAATATGCACATCACCCTTCTCGAGATTGGTGGTAGTCACCCTCTTGGGCAACAGCCATTGGCTGGCGTCCTTAATTCAGTCTTGTCGGTTTTTGGGCCCTTCAGTCTAGATAACTATGGCTTCCCTTTAGTTATGATAGACAAGTCCCTTTTCCTTCTTTTCAAAAATGCAAGAATTAATTGTCATTGGAGACAGAACCTTAACTGGACATATGACCTATGTGGGTTTTCATTCTATTTCTCAAACTCTTGCATTACTAGGATTGTGTGAGAAGGTCTAAAGAAGGAGAAGTAAGGACAGTGTGTCTTTTCTCCTTGTCCCAACTTATGACAAATGGAAGAATTTGTTTACAGTAGCATCTGTAAATAGTGCACTGCCTAGGAGTTTGACTTACTTTTGTCCTAAGATATTATTTATATGTCATGAGAGGGGCTCTGGAGAAATATACCCAGTTTGTGTCTCCACAGCCCCTTTCCCTGACTATTGAGAAGTACCAGTGTTCTATAGATGTCCCTTGACTGATGAATAAAAATAAACTCCAACTTTTTACACCTTGGCTATTTGGAATATATACGGCAGTATCTTTTGAGCATGTGCTTGAGAGTGTCTCATCTATGTGCTTCTGGAAATATGTGTTTGTGATTTTTTTTTTGTTTCCAATGTTTTATTTTTTGTTAATAATTTACAAAATACATTAAAAAAAGTACAGTATATTAGTTTACATATACGCAACAGATATCACTAATAGAATGTGCATTCATATACAATTGGGAGGCAGAAAGAAAAACAAACAAACCTGTCAATACACAGTATTTCACAGTTTATAAACACAAGCATGATCATATATTATGGAACAACCACAAGTACTCATAACATTTGGATGTTAGAAGTAGGAAGCAAAATAAATGTTGTCTCTATATCTACTACTTAAATTTGCAATTATCACAAGCCTCATTTAAGCAAAATAATCTATCTTGACATGCTTATACAGAAATCGCTAATGGAGGGGGTAGGGAGAACAAAATGAAGGGATAAAAGTATGTATGTGTGATTTTGTGTGTCTGGGAATGTGTATCGCTGTGTGTGCCTGAGACTATGTATCTGTTTGTGCATCTGTGAGGGGATCTGTGAGGGGATCTGTGTGTATATGTGCTTGGGACTATGTTTCTGTGTTTGTGTCGTGCAATGTGTTTAAGTGCTTGTTAAGTGTGCCTGTGTATATTTAGAGGTTTTTAACTGTTCATCTATGTTCGTGTAAGTGTATGTCATAGAGTATGTATGCCTGGATTTGTATGTGTTTGTGACTATGTTTCTGAATGTATGTTGTCTGGGTTGCTATGTGTAAGTGACTGTGTTTCTGTGCGTGTTTTTGCCTATGCTATGCCTGGGAGTGTGAATCTCTAAATATGTGTGCTTATGTCTGGAATATGTACAATCTAGAATTGCCAGGGACAGGGATGCATAACAAAGTATGGGCAGTAAGTAGCCATTCATTTACTTACACAAAGCAAATTATAATTTACATACACACACAGACACTCAGCTCACACCAGAATACACAGTTCTCTTTCTCTCTTGCTCACACAAACATTTTGTTAATTAAGCAAACAGAACATGATGCCCTTGGTATACTTACATTCAGCTGTACAAAGGAGTGGAGGGTGCATCCCCCCACTCAGAACATACATATCATAAGATGGATAATGAACACATACTAGTGCACTAAAACATATAAAAACACTGCTACGTAGTACTTCACAAATACATCTTAACACGAGGAGGTGTGAAATTAGGAGAGGGACAAGGGGTTTACAATTGTTAGGTTTTGACATTATCCAGATGTATCCATCATTACCATATAAAAATGTACATTATGAATGAAAAGTGTTTGTACGTTTTGTTAAAGGCTCACGTTTTTTCTTCTGTTTTTTTTTTTCCAGATCGTGGGTTATAGGTGCAATAGCTCTCCTCTGCCTACTGGGACTGACTTGGGCTTTTGGCCTAATGTATATTAATGAAAGCACAGTCATTATGGCCTACCTCTTTACAATATTCAATTCTCTACAGGGAATGTTTATATTCATTTTCCATTGTGTCCTTCAAAAGAAGGTAAACTATAATTTTTTCTACTTTGCTTTTTGCAACTTTTTTTTTTATTGAGAGTGTGTATGCTTTTTTTTGTGAACCAATATTTTATTGAGGCAAATAGGGGAAATCCAAAATATGACAAACATATGGTTAGAAAACAGGTCACATACAATCCTGTACATTATGACAACAGTGAGTTGAAGAATACTTATCATGTGTAAAGGCTGAGCTTGATGGACACATGTCTGTCATATGATTATTGCCTCCTTTTACATAATTTAACGGTTGAGTTAACTAGTGTAGAAATGAACCACAAATTAGGATAATACCCAAACTGCATTGAATGTAAAATGTTATGAAGTTAATTTTAGATAAGATTTAAAAAATACATGCTGAGTGGCAAAAGTGAGCCTAATGCAATGTTTTGATGACCATAGTGAAACTAGTCGAGTAACATAATGGGAAAACCCATTTCTAATTTAGGCTCAATTAGTTTAGAGGGCCTCTTACTAATGGGGGCCACGAGGGCAGGAGGGTGTTCCAACTACAGAGTCTAGAAGAGGCCATTGGTACCTAGAAATCATTTAGGAGATTATAGTAACTACTTAAAATGAACATTAACTGGTAAATTAAAAAACCTAAAGGAACAAATACAGAATGGCCCTGTAGGTAGAGAAAGTCTGTAGGCTTTAACCAGCGTCCTGCCCCACCTTGGGACAAAGGGAACCACATTTTGGGGGGTCCCAGTAACAGGATGGGCCTGCAGAGAATGGGGGCATTCTAGCAGGGGCCAACGTGGCAAAAAATACTGTTCCTTCAACTTCAAAAGCTTCAAACTTATGGAATGTTCCATTCTTGTGGCCAGTCAGCGCTCTCTAAACTGACCAGTGGTCAACCCTTTGTCTTTACGGTAAATACTGTAATTTTTTGTGAGAGGGTTTGGAGGGTGAGAGGGCTTGGTTATTCCAGGTAAAAGTAGATTGTATTTATGAAAAAGTTGTTCGATTTCATGACATAATCATTTCATTGACAAGGCCTGGCAAATGTATTGGAACTCTTCACATCAGTATTCATGAAATCCGGCAGAATAGATAAAATATAAAAACAAGAAACATAATAAAAGCAATAAACGTCTTTTTCAATACAATAAGAATATGGAATATTAATGTAAGAAATGTGTTTACCAAAAGACGTACCTAGCCATAAACCTAATATAATTGTACCTATAAACATAAGAATTATCTGCAAATCATATAACATAAGCACACCATTCTAGTTGTAGCTGAGACTTTCTTAAAATAAAAAACCGAAAAAGCACCTGGATGCAAAGAAGAGAGTGATAGGTGGTAGTGCTAGGCTAGGCTATGGTTCACCTACAATCAGTATATAGTAGACCTCCAATGCTTCTCTACAGGCAGAGCAATATCCATGGCAAAAATGACACGGCGTGTGACTAAAGGTAAGTAAATATAGTAATTTTACTAATACGGGGGACACCTGCTTTTAAATAGCTAGGAATAATTCAAATATTTCTGTAGCGCTCCTTTGACATTGACTAAAGGTTTATTACCAGCAGAATTATTTTTTTATGTTGACTGATGCACATGACTAATGAAGATTGTTATCTTCGTTTTCAGGTCCGAAAAGAATATGGAAAATGCCTACGTGCACATTGCTGTAGTGGTAAAAGTACAGAGAACTCAATTGGTTCTGGAAAATCATCTAGTTCTCGAGCTCCAACCCGGTACTCCACTGGCTCACAGGTAAACAATGTATGTGATCAACAACCTTCCTTCTTTATTTTTCAATGTTTTAGTAATTTTAAAATAAAGGCAATGATGCATGTTTGTCAGTATGAGTATCTTAAAGCTGTACAATCTAATGACTTCAAAGTAGCAGGGCTATCCTGTTAAGTGTGAATTGTTGGGAATTCAAAGTAATGCACTTTACAATTATAGAAAGTGGATATTAGGGGTAAAGAAGGTTAATGATCTATGAAGATTTCAGATAGACATATATATTTTGTTAGGCGTCTTGACCAGGGACTCTAACTGGTGAGGTAGTCAAGCATGGGTTACCCAAAGTTTTAAGGCCGCGATTGTTGCAGTCACCGGCCCGCCGAGCCTCACGGTCGTGCCCGACCGGCACGACCGCTCCGACTACACGAGCTTACCTGCTCGTCGGCGAGCCGGGAACCGCGCACGTAGTTCTTCCGGGCATCGCGCCCAGATCCAAGATGGCGCCGACCGCGTGGTCGCGTCTATTGCTAGCCCCGCCCCCGAGAATTATACCAACGTGTGCGTGACGTCACGACGTCAACGCACACGCACGTTTTGGGGTCAGAGGTCGCCCTCTGACCAATCATAGCCTAGAGAGGGGTATTTAAACCCCTAGCTTTCCCCATTACTTTGCCATGTCGTGGTTTCAGTTTCCTGGTTTCCTGAAAGTGCTGATTCTGTGTTTCTGATTTCCTGGTATCCTGATCCTTGGCGTTTCCCTGGTTATTCTGATCTCTGGTTTCCCTGACTTGGCTTGTTTTATCGGTATTGAGTATTTTCTGGCTTCCTTGACCTCGGCTTTCCCTTTGACCATTCTCTGTCTCTAGCGTATTAGTCCGGCCATTCTAAGGTCCGGTTTACGCTCTATCCTATTATTTTCCTTTTCTTACTTATGTATATGTTTACATAGTTTCTGCGTGCTGGACCACATTACTAGTCGTGACAGCGATATTACCACTGCTCTTACCAGCCAAAAGTAATCTTAAAGGTTTAGCGCAACATAGCCAAACTGACTTGAAGGTTTGAAATTCACACGTCCCTATCTCTTCACACCTCCACCTATTACTTCCTGTCCCCCCTCTCCTCTAGGAATTCACTTTCAATCCTCGACAATTCACACTTTAGTGTAAATTATATATAAAAAACAGGATTGATCTACCGCGCCAGAGTAACCACACAGGTGAAACCAGTGTTTTTCCACATTATGTATACCACGCAAGGTTTGGGAATCCTTTCTGATCTACTGCAGTTCATCTTCTATATTTATTATAGTAAGCGCCTATACCGGTTTCCTAAATATATAAATAACTACTTGTACTATTGCACTTTCCTAAACACTTGTTTTATAAAAAAAATTGAATATTTCAGACTCTGATCACTAACTCCCTTTGTGGTCATCAACAGACAAAAACATGCGTAAGAAGTGATAACACTTATAATTTATCAAAAGTAAGAACTTGGAAATTAATTTAACAAATATTGAGCTGTTTACTCCATCCATAAACAACGCAAGTTCCATAAAAAGGTTGTGGGAGACCCTATGACCAGAAGTATTTGGGGGAAACAGAATAATATGCACTGAACAACTTATCCTCCAGTGTTTGCCCATGAGGACGGGGACCTCCTTGGCCTCAAACTCCGTTGGACTGTTGTGCACTGGGCATTATAGCTCATTATTTATGAAAAAAAGTAATCCCATAGATCTGAAAAGATATTACACACCAAGTAAAGCCAAGTACTTACGGTTTAGCAAAATAATGTTATCCGTTCCAAGTTTGCTTTTGTCAAAGGATATTCAATACATTACTGTGTTGGCTCTCCAAATGGATTAGCACTGAGATTGCTAGGCTTGCCTTTTCTTGGTATGTACAGTAGCAGTAGGTTGTATATTTCTCTGCTTATAAGGGCCATAAATGCATTCTAAACCAGGCTGAAAATATGGATTGGTGCTTCTGATTTCTGTGACCTCTGAGCTTCTACAAAATGTATTTTATGTCAAAGATAGTATGCCTTTTATATCTAATGACCTGAAATAGAATTGCTTCCAAATACATGTCACAAAATTATGCATTATGTTATAACCTACAGTTGAATATAGATCCCATAATAAATAATAGAAATGTGTTTTGCCTGCTCACTCATGTTTTCTTTAAAAATGGTATATATATTACCAATTCTCTATGGGCATGCAAACATTTGAGCACAACTGTATACATACTGTTGCTTTTTTCATATATGTTTGCATAATGTTACCCATACGTAGTGTGGATTGACACTTTGTATCTGTTCAATTCTCCATATTAGGTTCTGTAAGGATTTGAAGGATTTTAAAGGTTCAGTCCAACCAAAAAGAGTGTTTTAATAAAACTCTGGTTTTGGATGGAGTATGCCCCTTCCCACCCCATACCCTCCACAACTCTCTTTAAAAAAAAATGTACGAAATCTAAAATTTACCATGCCAAGGCCAAATTGTTCCTGCTGCCCAATCCTCCTCCATTGATGTTACTCCCCCTTACTAGAGAGGGATAGAAGTCTCAGAGGAACATCTGAGGTGGGAACCTGGGCTGCATGTGGGGACAACATGCAGACAACAGACACTCAACATAAAGAGAATTAGCATAAGATGCCAGAGATGGAGTTACTCTCTCAGAAGCAATGTGCTTAATAACTGTATGTGCAGTGATTAAAACTGAAACACTGCAAATGCAGGCTCCAGGTACTATGACCAATTCAAATCACTGAAGTAGTCGTGGTGCGTAGAGCAAACCTTTAACTTTAACAGACTTCACATAACAGAACATAACCGATTGCATCATTAAAAGTAAAATAGTCATATAGCTCTTTCTAGAGTGTATCTTATTTTATGGTAAATGATGCAAGTCATTGATCATGCTTTTAGAGGTATTATTTGTTGTTACTGTGATCCTTTATAGCATTAAAGTGGATTTTTACCAACTGGGGTCTATGCATAATATGCAGAGACCCCCAATGATGACATCTCCACCTGGAGACTAGTGGGCAGTCGAGGAGGGTGGGCGTTGGGCAGGCGAAGGTAAGATTTATTTACTTTAACCTCTCTGATGCAGACGCCACCTTCCTCTTCCTGCCTACTTCTCTTCAGCTCTTGGCGCATCAGCTGCCAGGAACTGACATCAGCGATATACTCGTTGAGGTCAATGTAGCATCCCATGAGACTGCAGGATCTTCCATAGAGAGAGCTTTATTTTGCTACATCTAGTGATGCTGGAAGAAATGGCAAGCTTGAAGTTGATAGCTCCGTCTAGTGTAATTTTTTGTCAGACATAGAAATAATAGTGAGACTTACCAACTTTGTTTCAGTATATCTTTCAAATTTATTGGAATTTCAGTGAACTTCCACCACAGGCAATATGAGTATTTCATAAAGATTCTATCTTTAAGAGAGGAGCTTGCCTACGTATAGATTTTGCATTAGAGATAAAAATATGTGTACAAAAAATAGATGGGACTAGAGAAGACAGGTTGGGATGAAGGAAAAGTAAATATTAGTCAAAGAAAGAAGAACACACTAGATTACAGGGGTGAAGAAGGAGAGGGCAGGAAAAAGGTGAGTTCAGAGGTAGTTTGAGTGACTGCAGGGGAAAGAAGGATCATGCAGAAGACAAAGAGAAGAAAGAAAGATTTGTTCTAAAGTTTGATCTCTTAAATTTGGACTGGTATTTAAAGGACCACTATAGGCACCCAGACCACTTCAGCTTAATGAAGTGGTCTGGGTGCCAGGTCCATCTAGGATTAACCCTGCCTGCTGTAAACATAGCAGTTTCAGAGAAACTGCTATGTTTACACTAGGGTTAATCCAGCCTCTAGTGGCTGTCTCATTGAGAATGCTTTACTATGGACTGGCTGAATGCGCGCGCGGCTCTTGCCGCACATGCGCAATCAGCCGATGACGTCGGAAGGAGGAGGAGAGTCCCCGGCGGGAGGGGGGCCCAGAGGGTGAGGGGGACCCAAGGACCCTATAGAGCCAGGAAAACAAATGTTTTCCTGGCACTATAGTGGTCCTTTAAGCCAACTTTACATTGGTGGAAGCAAAGGAAAGTCTAATACCAAGTAAGGTATAGAGAAGAGATCTGTACCACTGGGTGAGAGGATATAATAGAAAGTTGGAAACTCTACAAACTGCAACAGTACTATGAGACGACAGAAATATTCCAAGTTTTACCTGCAAGCCACAGGCAACTACTCAAATTAACTCATAGACAATCTAAAAAAATATATATACGGTTGTTTTTTATGCATGTTGGGAAACGCAAAAGAAAACAAAAAAGTTACAACAAATTTCTCATTTTTCTTTCTAGAGTCGAATTCGAAGAATGTGGAATGATACCGTTAGAAAGCAGTCTGAGTCTTCCTTTATTACCGGGGAAATAAATAGCTCAGCTTCTCTTAACAGAGGTAAATATAACCCTATAATGTATGTAATTATCTTTAATATATACAAATTATGCCATTTGCAATTTTTGCCCTATTGCTTTATATTTATAGATAATGACTAAACGTACAATTTGCTTACAGTGTGTATAGGTGCATATATTATATATATTATGATGCAGTGATCATTTCATGCTTCTTTGACTTACTACTTGTCAATTTAAATATATAAATACACTTAGAGCTATTTGTGTGTATATAAAATCATGCTTCACTGTGAATACAAATAGTTTGAGGTTGCTTTTTACATAGAAGAGAATATATCCTTGTTTTTTATGGTTTTCACAGCCTTTTGAGTTGGTTGGGCATGTGCTCCTGTTGAGGTTTTGTTAATGATGCCACAAGTGAGCTAAACTTTGTGTGACATGCAGCGTAGTCTGCATGTTTCCTTGTTGGTGTACACCATGATGTATGTTGTTACTGGAGCACAGGAGAAGCCTGGGTTATTTTATGTCTTGTCTTAATAGGTATTGTATTTGTTTATTCTCTTGTTCCTTGTATCCCTTGTATTTATCGTAAGCTACAGATGGGAGTTTGTGGAGCCAGGCTTCAAAGTCCCTTTAAAGTTGGATTTTTTGCCACTAAATCTGGCACTGAAAATCCTACATCTATATTTAAGAAGGGGGAATTAGTCAATCTCCCAATTCAACTGTTCACAAAACCACCAGTGTAACGAGTCACCCTGTATATGTGTGTGCACTTTTGACCCAAATAAAGAGTGTTTACAGTTACTTGGCCTCATTTTGTGAGCTGGGAAGACAGTTTTTCTATTGTAGGGACTGCCATAATCACTTGGATTATTTCACTTATATTCATGGCCAGATTAGCATAAGGGTTTTTTGTAGCTGAAGCTCCAAGCCCACACATTGTAATAGGCTCATGCTGTCTGTAGATTTTCTAGTGTTCTGCTATCCTGAAATGCTGGTACCATTGTCATTGCTTATGGCCAGGCAGGCACATATGTCCTCCATGGTTTGGCAGAGCATCATGAGAAACACTGTTCATAAAACCTAAAGAGCACCTAAGGTAGAACCTTAAGATGGTAACCTCCTTTTCTCCCATGTCTCTGTGCTTCAGCCTGCTTTCAAAGATTTATGTTTTATGCTTTACATTTTCCGTTTGAGTTTCGGTCAGCTTAAGAAAGGACCCAGAAATGTTCTGGTTATTGCACATTACTCAAACTTGTTGGTATGTGGTCATTTTCATGTGCAGTCTTGGTAATTAAGACAGGTGAAGGCACAGTTGACCAGCTGAAGACTGTCGAGGAGACTATACCCCATGCAGGATAATATCTAGGTAGAAAAATGGGTGGATTACTCTGGATTGTCAAATAAAGCAGCAAACATTTTAGCTCATTCTATCAATGCCTCCCAACCAGGTGAAAACCTTTCTGTTCCAGCATTGGAATAAGCCTGAAAGAAAATTGCTGACCTAGATGCACTCTTGTATCCCATGTATCTCTGCTTTTTAGACTACAACAGGTGGCCTAAATTTCTGCACTATACATTTTGCCTATTTGAGGTAAAGGTGGATGATATAACTTCTATGCCTGAAGCAAAGTACATGCTTTAACCAGTATTCTGAGAGATCTGAGATTGGGTTATTTGAGAAGGAACCATATGTTATTACATGGAATTGAAGCGAGCACTGTTCCTCTGTTCCCATCGGGAGTTACAGAACGGCCCCAAGATACTCATCTGAACTTAGCCAGAAGATTGTATCTGGCCTGCACTCACTAACCTAGGGTAAAGGCACTACCACACAAGAGAACTATTGCCAACTATCCAAATGGTAGAATGGTATGGTGATCCTTGGATATCTAGTGAGACTCGTACAATACAGATATCTATAACTCAGCAAGAATGGATGCCACCACCCTTCCATATTTTCCAAGTCTTAGTCCATGTCTGGCAACAGGTATCATCCAAAGACCATACCTGGCTCCAAGATCAGTTGGTTCCAGGCAACCAGTCCATTGGGCCACCCAGTTGTTTCAAATAAATAAGCTTTGTCAGATTGCGTGTTACTCCTGGCTTGCACTACCCCAGGAACTTGCTTTACCACCTCACTAAGCCTGGATCACCCAGATGAAGCCTCCACTGACACATGTCAAATGTAAGTGGGAAAAATCACTTATTTATGAACCAACCACCTCTCAAGATATGGGTTTCTTTGAAGTGGATTTTTTTTTTCATGCCAGTTAGATGACAAAAGGCCATGGACTGCCCAGAAGCAGTAAATTATCAAATAGTGCTTCTCTAGATTTCTTTCATAGGTCGGTATAAGTTAAAACATTGATCCAAGTAAATCCTGCTAAAGGTCTTTATTTGCATGAAGTTGCCATGTTTTCAAACATTTGTGACACCAATATATTGGGTGGCCTGTCATACATCCTACAGCCTCTTCACATGGTCTGTGTATCCTTTCAGTTGTTGGCCATGGTTACAGTATGCCTATTTTCAAACCCAGGCATAAGAGCGAGTGATGTATCCTTACCATGATCAGCTATGACACCATGTAGTGGAAAGCTTTGGAACCATTACTACTGAATATGTAGTTGAGTGCATCATTCTCATACATTACAGGTTTTCTCTAAGACCTGGACACCCAGGTTTTGTCTAGTTTGCTTCAGAAGATTTTGTAGCATTTGGGACATCTGACCCATACCACCTACAAACAGTCTCTGTTTAATAATACAATAACAGTTTTGAGTGGTTCAGATATGAATCAAGCTTGGTACGTGGTAGAAATTTTTGAAAAGTCACTGACCCAACATCCCTCTTACAGTGTACCCTAATACACAGATTCCTTTTTAAAGGCCAAGATTAATGTAATTCTTGACCTAGATATAAAAAGAGCCATGCTGTAGTCCTTGTGCCGTGGCAATGGCGATTGTGCTGATGAAGGCCAGGACCACATGCTTTTGTGTGGTCTACAGGAGGCTTAATGATTTTATTGTATGCCATATTTAACCTTGATGGCTTTCTAGACTGATTTGTTGTGAACACTCTAGAACTGAGGCAGGAACACATGCAGATCACTCACAATCATGACATAAAGATCAACAGCAACATTATCCCACTGCCAGTTTTTGGTGATACTTTTTGGGATGTAATATTGTGTAGCTTCTTTTTAGACATCCTTGGACTTAACTCCTTGTGAGGCTGTAATGCTATACATGTGTCTACCTTAATTATATCACATCTACAGCTAAATATGGAAAAGTCTTTTAGGTCAAATTAATGTGTTACTTGCCAGGTAAACTGCAGAGCTCATCCTCTGAGATACAATATCTAGTGAATTTGGTAGGCATAGACAGGGCCAACAAGTGGGAATGCTATTGCCAAGTGCCCATGCAACTTATTATAAAAGAAATATGTTTTGGATGTTCTGGGATCTGCGCTATACTGTGGTTAGACCTGTATGTAAGTGGTCTTACCAAGCATCTTGCAAAGAATACAATTTCCAGGCTACAACCATATTTTCTAGATACACAAGAACATGGACCCTTCCCTGTTTTGCTTTAGAGTTTTAATAATTCAGGTAAACCCTCATAACAAAGAACACCAGATTGCCAACCTCAGATGGAAGTTGTTTGATCAAGAGAATGGCTATGTGACCATAGTGAAATAGTGCTCAGCACTGGTCTGGACAATCCAAAACTGCTGCTCTATCTCTATTTTATCTCCATGGAGTTTACTGTGATCACAAGCAATAACCTGCTCCAATGGCTGAACTGTGTATTTGGGGGTAATCGGTGACTGTGATGCAGATTGGTAATTGCAGAATGTTGGGTTTCTTGGGAATGGCAATGGTTTATAGAAGTAGGACACAGACCAAGCAAAACAAGTGGAGGACAGCTGAGAATGGATTTTTTTGGCACTGGCTTCTTGTTTCCCGGATGGAGGAATGTGGTATTGTATGATACCACATGCCACAATGTTGGCATACACAGTGTTCTGACAAAATATATTTTGTTACAGTACGGGGCATAACTGATATCAAAGTTTAAGCCCGTACAGATTCTCTGTGTCTTTTATTAATTATTTTCACTTAATATGTAACAATTGTTGTCTATTTCCATGTGATGTGTTCTAGTATGGAATCTATTTCTGTTTTCTGCTTTTTTATCCCATGTATTGATGTGTTAGAAATAGGCATAGTTGTAACCAGGCTTAATGTTTCTACTTAGTCTATCATAAGAAACCCTACACCTAAACATGAGAAACAGTGACTGATCCTTCTTCCAACCTCCCTGTGTGCATTGTCCCTAGTCTAATGAGTCACCTTAGATATATAGATGCCATTTTTTCTCAAATAAAATACAAATTCTGTATTGCAACAGACTTAGTCTTGTCCTTGTATGTCGGATCCTGGTGGGGTGTTCCATGCAGGGACCATTTATAATCATTATTATTATTATTTCACTTACGGATAGCGTGCAACAAGTCTTTCAAAATATGAGCTCATGTATGTTATTATTATTATTATTATTGCCATTTATATAGCGCCAACAGATTCCGTAGCGCTTTACAATATTATGAGAGGGGATTTAACTATAAATAGGACAATTACAAATAAACTTACAGGAACAATAGGTTGAAGAGGAACCTGCTCAATCAAGCTTACATTCTATAGGAGGTGGGGTGTAAAACACATTAGGACAGGATGCTTTTAAGGCTGATGCTGCTGCATCCCAAGTCACTCACAAGTGAGTGTTTCCCTTCAGTTAGAAAGGATGTCGGAGTCTTCTGGCTGTCACACGCTTGTTAAGTGTCTTGGTACATGGTTGTGAGCCAACTCTTATTATTTACGGAGCTGTTGCTTTGTAGGCTTCACTAGTGTGGGAATTGCAGTGCCGGTTTCTTTTGTATTCATATTTTTTAATTTAATTTAATTTAATTTTAAAATGAATAAAAAAAACAATAAGTTATAAAACCAATCATTTAAAAATAAAATACAGTATTGAATATAAATTATGAAAGCAGTTACGTGAGCTATTGCATCTTCCTGCAAAAAAATTAAAAATGAAATGTATTACAAAATTGAAACTTTAGGTGGCCAAGCCTTTTTCTACATAAATGATGTATATAGAAAATTTCAAGAATTGC
This sequence comes from Pelobates fuscus, assembly GCF_036172605.1. NCBI lineage: Eukaryota > Metazoa > Chordata > Amphibia > Anura > Pelobatidae > Pelobates > Pelobates fuscus. The sequence goes on from NC_086321.1 coordinate 326,643,500, forward strand.
AATGGGTCACAGAGAACCACTAGTAAAGACAGAGGTAGCCCGACATATAATGCACCAATATTCCCCACCAGTAGCTGAACTAATGATTTAGAGAGGGTCCTGGTGCAAGAAACATTTTTGGGCCCCTATCTAGTGCGAGAGTGGCGAAAAGATGGATCCCCATCTGTCATATAACTTCCACAATGCTTTACCAGCTAGGGATCTAGAAGTTGCCCATCCTTTTAGGGTTGTGTTTGTGAGTTTGAATGTAAGTGTGGTTTTGTACAGAGTATGTGTGTGCATATAAGGGTGTATTTGTATGTACTGTTGCCAATGGAATATAATGATGTACTTGTGTGTAGTGTTTGCGTTTGAATGCAGGAGTGTATGTAATGTTTGCTTTTAAATGCGGGTGTGCTTTTGTGTGAAGAGTGTGTTGTTTGTACATAAATTTAGTGTTTTAATACAGGGGGTATGTATGAATGCGGATGTCCATTGTGTGTAGTATTGGGGTTTGAGTGAAGGGCTTTGTTTGTATATAATTTAGAATTCAAGTGTTTATTTGTAATGTTTGTGTTTGCAAGGGTGTGTTTGCTTGTTGGGATGTATGCACATACATACATACACATTAACACAGAGATACACACACACCTTGACACATACACACACTGACACAGACCCACACACACGGGCAAGTACACATACTGATAAACAGATACACACACTGGCATATACAGACACACAGATACACACACCTTGGCAAACAGATATACAAACACAAATACACACACTGACACAGATATACACACACACTGACACACTGATACACACAGATTTGCACACACATACATAGATGTACACACACTGGCAAACACACACAGATACACTGACACACAGATGTACACCCACTTACACACACAGGTACTGACACACAGAAATACACACACACAGGCAACCACACACTAACATAGAAACATAGAATGTGACGGCAGATAAGAACCATTCGGCCCCTCTAGTATGCCCAATTTGTAAATACTTTCATTAGTCCCTGGCCTTATAAGGTGTTCTTGCATGGCAAGGCCACTTACTATTATATCACGTATATATTGTTATTCTTATTATAGCCAAATGTACCACCCTAACTCCTCCCACAATTTTTACACTACATAGACAGTAATATACCGAAACGTGCAGGTTGTTCCTGATCGGTGTGCTATTACTTTGTGGAACATTTCGCCGAATGGTTCACAAAATATCGTCGTTTTTGTGGCAAAATTGGTCCCATAGGAATGAATGGCAGAATGTTCAAAACTAGAGTGGGAGCTGACAAAAGCTAGAGTGTGAGCCGAAAAATCAGGACATGATTTCTAAACTGCCACCACTCACTCATTTTCAAGCCCACCTACACAAATCTTATATCAAAACGTTCGGCTATCCCTGCTGCACTAAAAATGTCCACGGCTAAGCCATAGTCCTGATAGTTTTCACAATATGACCATTTGTTTGCAACCCACGCCGTCCATTGACCTTAATTGAAACGCCACTCTAGCCACCTCAGATTTGAAGGCCAATTTCTAAGCTGCGTGACAAGAAAAAAGAAGAAAGAAAACCAAGGTACAAAATATTGTGAATCACCAAAGTGATAATGTATGAATGAATATAATACAAACTGCAGATGTGTAGAATTATACGGATTCAGAATAGTATAAAATTAAGTAGAAATCAGGCGTATCTCCCTCTAAATTGGGGAACTGGACAGTATAGAAGATCTCCAGCGATGAATCTCAATATGAGATGATGACAAATCTTCTAATGCACTCCAAATACAGAAAAGAAAATAGATAGTGCAGATGGTATAAAAAATTAACAATTTAATTGCATATATTGCACTTACAATGTGTCAGAGTAAAATCAGCTTGTCTCCACACTAGGTGGTATTCATAAGCAGCAACTGAACCAATCAGGATGTAGGATCAGGAACAGTAGTAGCAGCACCAAACAATGTACAAATGAAATAAAAGTTCGGTATAAAAAACAAATTTATTTATTTTATTTATTTTATTTGTTTTTTATTTATTTATTTATTTATTTATTTTTATTTTATTTATTTATTTATTTATTTTATTTTATTTATGTATTTATTTTTATTTGTTTTTTATTTATTTATTTATTTTATTTATTTATTTATTTATTTTATTTATTTATTTATTTATTTTATTTGTTTTTTATACCGAACTTTTATTTCATTTGTACATTGTTTGGTGCTGCTACTACTGTTCCTGATCCTACATCCTGATTGGTTCAGTTGCTGCTTATGAATACCACCTAGTGTGGAGACAAGCTGATTTTACTCTGACACATTGTAAGTGCAATATATGCAATTAAGTTGTTAATTTTTTATACCATCTGCACTATCTATTTTCTTTTCTGTATTTGGAGTGCATTAGAAGATTTGTCATCATCTCATATTGAGATTCATCGCTGGAGATCTTCTATACTGTCCAGTTCCCCAATTTAGAGGGAGATACGCCTGATTTCTACTTAATTTTATACTATTCTGAATCCGTATAATTCTACACATCTGCAGTTTGTATTATATTCATTCATACATTATCACTTTGGTGATTCACAATATTTTGTACCTTGGTTTTCTTTCTTCTTTTTTCTTGTCACTGAATTTTGAGTGTTTATAAGGGTACACTTGTAAACCTAGGGTACTGTGTGCTATATAGATACTGACGGTTAACCTTTTGTCAATTTCTAAACTGCAACTGTGCCTTTATTTTTTATATTTCAGAGACATACTATGCATCAAAATCTAGGTCTGGGTCTTGTGATTCTCACAATTCTCTTTACTATAGGATTTATAGTTTTTAAACTACGACCATTTGAAGATGGCAACCGCCAGTGAAGTGAGCAATTTGGAGCAGTTTGTTTTTAACCGCTCTTCTCTGCCCTTGCTGTAGAGTGAGTTGCCATAGGAACCCAGGTATGTGAGCAGCCAGCAAAGTGTTCCGGAACACAGAGGTTGCTAGATGAAACACATTCTCTAAACTGCTGTCATTCCTACAGTTTTGATAACACAAAAATGAGCACTATCACATTTAATAAATATATTTCCATGTTAGTCAATTCGTTATACCTGTAACAGAAAAACAGTAACATACAATGTTACAACAATACAGCTAATCAATGTTTCATAAAGTTACTCTGCCCAGTCCAACCTTTCCACAGTTACTCCAGCCACTCCAACCACACAACAGTTACTCAAGCCACTCCACCCAGTTACTCCACCCACTCCAGTTGTGAGGTCTCACAGGTCTCAAGTGAGGTCTCACCAGTGTTCTGTACAATGGAATGAGCACTTCCCTCTTTCTACTGCTAATACCTCTCCCTATACAACCAAACGTTCTGCTAGCATTTCCTGCTGCTCTATTACATTATCTGCCTACCTTTAAGTCATCAGAAATAATCACCCCTAAATCTCTTTCCTCAGATGTTGAGGTTAGGACTCTATCAAATATTCTGTACTCTACCCTTGGTTTTTTTTACATCCAAGATGCATTATCTTGCACTTATCCACATTAAATGTCAGTTGTTTGAACTCTGACCATTTTTCTAGTTTACCTCCTAGATCATTTGCCATTTGGCTTATCCCTCCTGGAACATCAACCCTGTTACATATCTCAGTATCATCAGCAAATAGACATACCTTACCATCAAGGCCTACTGGAATATCACTCAGGGCCGCCATCAGGGGGTGACAACCATGACTGTTGTCACGGGCCCGGCGGCCCTGGGGGGCCCGGACTGCTCTGGCAGTCCTGGGCCCCACTTTCCCTCTCTGCACACATAGATCGCGAATATCGCGATCTATGTGTGCAGCCGCGGGCCCCCGGCTTCCTGTTACCGCAGAGGGGGCCCAGGCAGCACACAGCCTCTTCTCTTCTCCTCTCTGCTAATAACTCACGCGAGACCCGGTTGCCATGGCATAGCTCCGCGTTTATTGGAGGAGAGAAGAGAAGAAGCTGTGTGCTGCCTGGGCCCCCTCTGCGGTAACAGGGAGCCGGGGAGGGGGCCCCCACCGGACCACCAGGGATGGAATCTCCCCCCCACCGGACCACCAGGGATCATGGAATCTCCCCCCCCCCCCCCTCCCCCCCTGGACAAAGGTAAGCAGGGAGGGGGGAGAAACCATTTAATTAAATTTTTTTTTTTTTTTAAATGTATGTGAAAATGCCCCTTCCTCCCCCTCCCCCTTCCCCCCAGATTGCACATTTACACACACACTGCATACACTGACACAACACACACACACACTACATACACTGACACAACACACACTGCATACACTGACACAACACACACACACTACATACACTGACACAACACACACTGCATACACTGACACAACACACACTCTGCATACACTGACACAACACACACTGCATACACTGACACAACACACACTCTGCATACACTGACACAACACACACTCTGCATACACTGACACAACACACACTCTGCATACACGAGACACAACACACTCTGCATACACTGACACAACACATACACTGACACAGCACACACTGCATACACTGACACAACACACTCTGCATACACTGACACAACACACACACACACTACATACACTGACACAACACACACACTGCATACACTGACACAACACTTACACTGACACAACACACACTGCATACACTGACACAACACACACTCTGCATACACTGACACAACACACACTCTGCATACACTGACACAACACACTCTGCATACACTGACACAACACACAATGCATACACTAACACAACACACACACTGCATACACTAACACAACACACATACTGCATGCACTAATACAACACACACTGCATACACTAATACACTAATACAATACACTACACACACTGCATTCACTAATACAACATGCACTCTGCATACACTACACACTAACACACTCACTGCATCCACTATACTGACACACTCTCTGCATTCACTACACTAACACACTCTCTGCATTCACTACACATTAACACACACTCTGCATTCACTACACATTTACACACACTCTGCATTTACTGCACTAACACACACACTACATTCATTACACTGACACACTCTGCATTCACTACACTGACACACTCTGCATTCACTACACTGACACACTCTGCATTCACTACACACTAACACACACTCTGCATACACTGACACAACACATACACTGACACAGCACACACTGCATACACTGACACAACACACACTGCATACACTGACACAACACACTCTGCATACACTGACACAACACACACACTACATACACTGACAAACACACACACTGCATACACTGACACAACACGTACACTGACACAACACACACTGACACAGCACACACTGCATACACTGACACAACACACACTGCATACACTGACACAACACACACTCTGCATACACTGACACAACACACACTCTGCATACACTGACACAACACACTCTGCATACACTGACACAACACACAATGCATACACTAACACAACACACACACTGCATACACTAACACAACACACATACTGCATGCACTAATACAACACACACTGCATACAATAATACACTAATACAATACACTACACACACTGCATTCACTAATACAACATGCACTCTGCATACACTACACACTAACACACTCACTGCATCCACTATACTGACACACTCTCTGCATTCACTACACTAACACACACTCTGCATCCGCTACACACTAACACACTCTCTGCATTCACTACACATTTACACACACTCTGCATTCACTACACATTTACACACACTCTGCATTTACTGCACTAACACACACACTACATTCATTACACTGACACACTCTGCATTCACTACACTGACACACTCTGCACTCACTACACTGACACACTCTGTATTCACTACACACTAACACACACTCTGCATTCATTACACACTAACACACACTCTGCATTCACTACACACTAACACACACTCTGCATTCATTACACACTAACACACACTGCATTCACTAAACTATGCACACACTCTGCATTCACTAAACTATGCACACACTCTGGATTCACTAAACTATGCACACACTCTGGATTCACTATACTGACACACACTCTGCATTAACTGTACACACAACATCCACTACACAAACACTCTGCATTCACTATACACAGACACTGTGTCTAATACACACACTACAGACACTGCATCCACTAAACACATTTCATCTAGTACATACAAACACTACATCCACTACACAAACACACACTACATCACTGTACACACACTACATCCACTACTCAAACGCACTCTGCGTTCACCATGAACACTGCATCCGCTACACAAACACACACTCTGCATTCACTGCACAAACAGTATCTAATACACACAAACACTACATCCATTACACACATTCTAATTCACTTCCACTATACACACCACATTCAGTCCTGCATCAATGTCAGCGGACTAGGTAGGGCGTGGGTGGGCCCGGGAGGGAGCGGGCGGGGGGGGGGGGGGGGGGGCAGACTTTGTGCTTTGTCAGGGGCCCCAAAATTTCTGATGGCAGCCCTGATATCACTAATACAAATATTACAGAGACTGGGTCCAAGTACAGATCCCTTAGGTACCCCCACTAGTGACAAGCCCATGCTCTGAATATACTCCATTGACTATGACCCTCTCTTGCCTTTCACTCCGCCACTGCTTTACCCATTCAACAATATTGGAATCCAAACGTAAAGATTGCAGTTTATTGATAAGTCTTCTATGTGCAACAGTGGCAAAAGCCTTACTGAAATCTAGGTAAGCAATGTCTACTGCACCACCCTGATCTATTATTTTAGTTACCCAATCAAACAAATTAATAAGATTAGTTTGGTATGATCTCCCTGAAGTAAACCCATGTTGTCTCTGATTTTGAAATCCATGTGTTTTTAGATGTTCAACAATCCTATCCTTTAACATGGTTTCCATTACTTTCCCCATTACGGAAGTAAGGCTTACTGGCCAATAGTTGCCTGACTCCTCCCTACTATATTTCTTGTGAATGGGCACAACATTCACTAACTTTCAATCTTCTGGGACTACTCCTGTTAACAATGATTGGTTAAATAAATCTGTTAAAGGTTTTGCTAGTACACCACTAAGCTCTTTTAATAACTTTGAGTGCATTCCATCAGGTCCCATTGAGTTTTTTGTCTTTACTTTTGACAGTTGAAATAGAACATCTTCCTCTGTAAACTCATATGTAACAAATTACTCATTTGTCCTTTTTCCTAACTGAGGCCCCTTTCGTTCATTTTCATCTGTAAATACTGAACAGAAATATTAATTGAGGCAGTCAGCTAGACCTTTATCCTCTTCTAAATACATTCATTCTTTTGTTTTTAAAACTAATCATTTTTTTTACTTTCCTTTTCTCATTTATGTATCTAAAAATGTGTTGTCCCCTTTTTTTACTGACTGTGCTATTTTCTCTTCTGTGTGTGATGTGAAAGCTCTTATAACTTGCTTAACCTCTTTCTGCCTATTCTTATAGATTGGTATATCTTCCTCACTCTAGTTTTTTTTTATAATTCCTAAATGCTAACTTTTAGTTGTTTTCTATTCTGGCCACATCTGCGGAGTACCACAGTGGTTTCTTTTGCTTTTGCTTTTACTGACAAGCCTAATGCAAGTTTCTGTTGCCTTCAGCAGTGCAACTTTTAAATAATCCCATTTCTCTTGGACTCCATTTTAATTGCTCCAGTCTGATAATGACTCCTTTAAACATATTCTAATTTCAGAAACGTCTGTTTTTCTAAAGTCTAAAACTTTTGTTTTTGTGTGGTGTGACTCAGTCACTGTTCTTATATTAAACCACACTGACTGATGATCACTGGATCCTAAACTTTCACATACAGTAATATCTGATACCAAATCTCCATTTGTTAACAATAAATCTAGTATGGCCTCTTTACGAGTTGGCTCCTCAACGACTTGTTTTAGAGACAATCCCAGTAGGGAGGTTAGAATATGTGTGCTCCTGACAAAAGCAGTTTTTTTGGTTTTCCAGTTCACATCAGGAAGATTAAAGTCACCCATGATGAGAACTTCCCCCTTCATTGCCATTTTAGCTATTTCCTCAACTAGTAGATTATCTAAGTCTTCTATTTGTCCTGGGGGCCTACAAATCAAACCTACTGTTACTGTGTGATTACCAAATTCTAACGTAACCCAAACGGACTCTGTATTCGCCTCACTAACTTCACTAACTTTTATTAGGCTAGACTTAATGCTATCCTTCAAATACAGGGCCACCCCTCCCCCTTTCTTGCCTTCCCTGTCTTTTCTATATAAAGAGTACCCTGGTATTGCTATGTCCCAGTCCTTTTTCTCATTATACCATGTCTCAGTAACAGCGACTAAATCTACATTATCAGTTGCCATTATTGCCACAAGTTCATGGATGTTATTCCCTAAACTGCGAGCGAACACACAGTTCATATTTTTTTTATATTTGTAAGCACCCTCCTTTTATATACCTTTTAGTTCTGCCACTGTTTCCCACCCTGTCAGAGACTGATGAGTATAAATAAATAAATATATAAAGGTTCAAATTTGCAGAGCAACAACAGCAATAAATACCCCCTTTCTCTGTCCATTCCAATAATCCATAAAGCAATGAGATGGAGTGTTTCCAATAAAATGTGTAATGGTTTTGATAAGTGGCCTGATATGAGTGCTATGGGGAATGGATTTGTGTACCAGGTAGTTGTCCTTAAAATTGTTGCCCGGGAGTTGTTTAGCAATGCATTGAAACTGGCTATTGGCTATTCAAAAACAAGCAAACTTTACCTATCCTCTGTATTTAATAAATAATAAAATTAAATATAGAACTCTACACTGCTGTTACTGTATCTTAGAACTGAGTAACTCCAGCTTTGCTTCCTGTCAATCAACGTTCTAAGCATTATCTATTGCCCTTTGCAAACAGAAACAATGTGATTTGTTCACTAAAATAAGAATTGTAATGAACTGAAATCCCAGTGGTAAATTTTGGACTAGCACAGCCAGATTTCTATATAGCCAGTTAGATTTTTTTTCCAGATCAGCTATTGTAGTCTTTTTTATTTTTATTTTTTTTATTCAGATTTCCTTTGGCTATAGTTTGGAGTTTAGTGGATAACATTTCTGATTCTCCTCATCCAATGTATTATGTGCCCTGGATTGAAATGATTTTTGCTCTCAAATGTCAATTGCTAAATGCTAAAAAATACCCCAAAAACTAAGCATAGCATGAAAAAGGTTAATAAACGTTCTAGGCAGTGTTTAATGTCTTGTTCATTGGTGTATGTTCCACAGTAGGACAATTCCTCTTAAACAGTCACTGCATTTGATTCCCAGCCAATTCCACTGCTGTAACTATGTGTTATGTGAAATTCAGTGAGTCTTGCTGTCGTTTTTCCATTGACATTATTGAATGTGCCTTTTCATTGAAATCTAAGTGACTGTAGGGAATATCGTGATTTTCCGGGACCTATATCCATGTATATACCATGCAATCCTTTATGTGTTCTTTTAAAATAGATTTTAGACATTTTTATTTGGGAACTAATTATGAAGATCTTTAATAACTGATCTACATATTGAACGAGCCATATTTACATATGCTATTTCTTTACATCTACGTACATTTTTATTTGTCTGTTGGTTTTAACAATTGTTTACAAGAGTCATAGTTCAACTAATAATGCACGTGCATTGATGTCTTTCCATAAAATGTCAAATATGAACGAAAAATCTAAAGCTGAATTAATCCTTTGCTTTGTTTATTCTTTATTAAAGGACCACTATAGTGCCAGGAAAACATACTCGTTTTCCTGGCACTATAGTGCCCTGAAGGTGCCCCCACCCTCAGGGTCCCCCTCCCGCCGGGCTCTAGGGGGTAGAAGGGGTTAAATTTACCTCTTTTTCCAGCGCCGGGCGGGGGACTCTCCTCCTCCTCTCCTCCTCCTTGTCATCATCATCGGCTGAATGCGCATCCGCGGCACGAGCCGTGCGCGCATATAGCCAGTTCATTCTCAATTCCTATGCTTTCCTATGGACGCTGGCGTCTTCTCACTGTGAAAATCACAGTGAGAAGCGCGGAAGCGCCTGTAGCGGCTGTCAATGAGACAGCCACTAGAGGCTGGATTAACCCATAGGTAAACATAGCAGTTTCTCTGAAACTACTATGTTTATAGAAGAAAGGGTTAATCCTAGCTGGACCTGGCACCCAGACCACTTCATTAAGCTGAAGTGGTCTGGGTGCCTATAGTGGTCCTTTAAAGCGGCACTGTCATGCCGAATTCCGTTTTTTTTTTAACCCCCCTCCCGCCTCAACTACATCCAATCGACCCCCTAGTCACCCCCAAATGCCCCTATGCCCGCCACATTACCTATTTTTTATTCTTTATTTTCTGCCCGATCTTTATTCAGGGCGCCGCCATCTTTGTGTGGGTAGGTGAAGTCCCTATGGGACACGTCATCTACCCACACTACACAGACTGTGAGATTCCCGCACATGCCCAGTGAAACACCTGGACATGCGAACGGGAATTTCACCTATTCATTCATTCATCAGACAGACGAATGAATGAATAGAAAAAATCAGACGAACAAACTAACACTGTGTATCAGTGTTAGTTTGTTCGTTCAGTTTATTACAAGGAGGGAGCTACCGGCGTGCAGCTCCCTCCTTGTAATATGTAACTATAGAAGCGGCAGGGAGCAGAGCTCCCCACCACTTCATAAGCCCCCCAGGTCCCCCCCTCACTCTATGGGGGTCAATATGACCCCCATAATAGCACAAGGGAGATTAAAATCTCCCCAATGCCCCTACTCGCTATATCGCGAGTAGGGGCATGTCCACTAAACAGTGAGCAGCCTGTGGCTGCTCACTGTAAAAAAAAAAAAAAAAAAAAAAAAAAAAGGGTAATAAGGGGGGGACGGGGGGCCTACTGTCCTCCCCCGCCGGCCCCCACCCCTGGACGGCGGGTGGGGGCCATAATGGGAATGAGGGGGGGGACCTACTGTCCTCCACCCCCCGGCCCCCACCCCTGGGCGGCGGGTGGGGGCCATAATAGTAATAGGGGGGGGGGGGACCTACTGTCCTCCACCCCCCGGCCCCCACCCCTGGGCGGCGGGTGGGGGCCATAATAGTAATAAGGGGGGGGGACCTACTGTCCTCCAGCCCCCGGCCCCCACCCCTGGGCGGCGGGTGGGGGCCATAATAGTAATAAGGGGGGGGACCTACTGTCCTCCAGCCCCCGGCCCCCACCCCTGGGCGGCGGGTGGGGGCCCTAATGGAAAAAAGGGGGGGGGACCTACTGTCCTCCCCCCGGCCCCCACCCCTGGGCGGCGGGTGGGGGCCATAATAGTAATAAGGGGGGGGGGGGATCTACTGTCCTTCCCCCCCCCCGGCCCCCACCCCTGGGCGGCGGGTGGGGGCCATAACGATAATGGGGGGGGACCTACTGTCCTCCCCCCGCCCCCACCCCTGGGCGGCGGGTGGGGGCACTAAGTAAATTCCCCCCCCCCCCCATCAAGGTGACTAGGGGTGCCCAAGCCCCTAGTCACCCACCCCCCACCCAAATAAAAAATGCCCCTACCTACCCCCCTCACCCTAAAAAATAGTGAGGGGGGAATAAAATTGCTAACCTGTAAAGTAAAATTAAACTTACCATTCGACGTCTTCTTTTTTCTAAAATCTTCATTTTTCAGCCCCAAAAAAGGCCAAATAAAAAACCATCATAGCCGTCGAACTAAAAATAAAATAAAAAACCCGAGCGCAAAAAAAAAACCCGACGAAAAAGAAAAAACCCGAGCGCACAAAAAAATAATCCATCTTCACCCATGGAGGGCTCCGCGCAGACTGAGCTCCGCAGGGCGGGGCAAGGCTTATAAAGCCTTGCCCCGCCCTGCAATTAGCCTAAGAACACTCTGATTGGTGGGTTTAAGCCAATCAGAGTGCTCTTTGTCATTTTACAAGCGTGGGAAAGTTCTTTGGAATTTTCCCACGCTTGTAAAGTGTCACAGAGCACTGTGATTGGATGGCTTGAAATCCATCCAATCACAGTGCTCTGTGTCATTTTACAAGCGTGGGAAAGTTCTTTGGAATTTTCCCACGCTTGTAAAATGACACAGAGCACTGTGATTGGATGGATTTCAAGCCATCCAATCACAGTGCTCTGTGTCATTTTACAAGCGTGGGAAAGTTCTTTGGAATTTTCCCACGCTTGTAAAATGACACAGAGCACTGTGATTGGATGGATTTCAAGCCATCCAATCACAGTGCTCTGTGTCATTTTACAAGCGTGGGAAAGTTCTTTGGAATTTTCCCACGCTTGTAAAATGACACAGAGCACTGTGATTGGATGGCTTTAAATCCATCCAATCACAGTGCTCTGTGTCATTTTACAAGCGTGGGAAAGTTCCAAAGAACTTTCCCACGCTTGTAAAATGACACAGAGCACTGTGATTGGATGGCTTTCAAGCCATCCAATCACAGTGCTCTGTGTCATTTTACAAGCGTGGGAAAATTCCAAAGAACTTTCCCACGCTTGTAAAATGACAAAGAGCACTCTGATTGGCTTAAACCCACCAATCAGAGTGTTCTTAGGCTAATTGCAGGGCGGGGCAAGGCTTTATAAGCCTTGCCCCGCCCTGCGGAGCTCAGTCTGCGCGGAGCCCTCCATGGGTGAAGATGGATTATTTTTTTGTGCGCTCGGGTTTTTTCTTTTCGTCGGGTTTTTTTTTTTGCGCTCGGGTTTTTTATTTTATTTTTAGTTCGACGGCTATGATGGTTTTTTATTTGGCCTTTTTTGGGGCTGAAAAATGAAGATTTTAGAAAAAAGAAGACGTCGAATGGTAAGTTTAATTTTACTTTACAGGTTAGCAATTTTATTCCCCCCTCACTATTTTTTAGGGTGAGGGGGGTAGGTAGGGGCATTTTTTATTTGGGTGGGGGGTGGGTGACTAGGGGCTTGGGCACCCCTAGTCACCTTGATGGGGGGGGGGGGGGGGGGGGAATTTACTTAGTGCCCCCACCCGCCGCCCAGGGGTGGGGGCGGGGGGGAGGACAGTAGGTCCCCCCCCCATTATCGTTATGGCCCCCACCCGCCGCCCAGGGGTGGGGGCCGGGGGGGGAGGACAGTAGATCCCCCCCCCCCCTTATTACTATTATGGCCCCCACCCGCCGCCCAGGGGTGGGGGCCGGGGGGGAGGACAGTAGGTCCCCCCCCCCCTTTTTTCCATTAGGGCCCCCACCCGCCGCCTAGGGGTGGGGGCCGGGGGCTGGAGGACAGTAGGTCCCCCCCCCTTATTACTATTATGGCCCCCACCCGCCGCCCAGGGGTGGGGGCCGGGGGGGGAGGACAGTAGGTCCCCCCCCCTATTACTATTATGGCCCCCACCCGCCGCCCAGGGGTGGGGGCCGGGGGGTGGAGGACAGTAGGTCCCCCCCCCCTTATTACTATTATGGCCCCCACCCGCCGCCCAGGGGTGGGGGCCGGGGGGGAGGACAGTAGGTCCCCCCCCCCCCTTTATTACTATTATGGCCCCCACCCGCCGGCCAGGGGTGGGGGCCGGGGGGGGGGACAGTAGGTCCCCCCCCCCCTACTACTATTATGGCCCCCACCCGCCGCCCAGGGGTGGGGGCCGGGGGGGAGGACAGTAGGTCCCCCCCCCTCATTATCTTTATGGCCCCCACCCACCGCTCAGGGGTGGGGGCCGGGGGGGGGGACAATAGGTCTCCCTCCCTTATTTTACTTTACGGCCCCCACCCGTCATTTAGGGGTGGGGGGCAATATTTTTTTTATTTTTTTTCTACAGTGAGCAGCCACAGGCTGCTCACTGCTTACTAGACATGCCCCTACTCGCGGTATAGCGAGTAGGGGCATATTATTTACTAATACCAAGTCATTTTTACTTGGTGTTAGTAAATTTGGCTGAAAGACCAATTTAGGTCTTTCAGCCTTTTAGTAGATAGCTCCCTGATACCGTGGGAATTAGGGAGTTATCTACTAAGCGGCTGCAAGATGCAGCCACAGCAATGAATAGGATCGGAGTTTCATTCATTTGAATGAAATTCCGATCCGAACAAAGTACCGTATTGCATCCTAACACCAATGGAGAAACGGTGCTCATTCTGTTAGGATGCAATTCGGCAGTTTTGCCGGCGTTCTGTCTAAGTGACAGGACTTTCGGCAATACTGACAGGAAGCATTGTGGGAACTGGGAGGAAAGCTAGGGATCATGGGAAAATTGCTCTGACCAGCGGAAATGAAGCACACTTTGCTCCTCCGCTGGTCAGAGCTGGTCAAGCGGAGGAATCCCATAAGACAAAGAGTCCCTACTTTGTCTTATGGTTTTAAAGAAAACTAAAGAAGACAGGAAGAAAAGAATAACAGATCCTGAGAGAGGGGGAGAAGAGGAAGAGATTGAGGAAAGGTAAGTTCGGCATGACAGTGCCGCTTTAAGTTGTATGTAATCGCTAATCATCAGTAGGTTCTTTGAATAGAACAATAGTTGTCATAGCATTGATAATAACACATATTAATATTTTTATTTTATTTTCCAAAGTTTGTGCTCCCTTTAAAAATAACATGGAGTAAGTAAGGTAGATAGGCATTGATACATTTATTTGGGATCCAGTTATCTTTTTATATTTTTTAATCAAATGGATTGGGCATTCTATATCCACTTTGCTTTTACATATTATTTTTCACAATAGGTACCATTGCACGATACCTGGCTCGTTGTAAGCCATTTGAACCTTATGAACTATCATATAGTTTATTACTTAACGGAACACAATAATCACCAAAGCAATTTTAGCTTTATTAACCCCTTAAGGACTGAGCCAAATGTACACGTTGTGAACAGAACAAAACGTTAACAAAACCTGGCATTTGCGCCATATGTCTGTCTAACCGTAATTCACCTCTTTCATATTAAATGCACCCCCCCTTATTATATATCATTTTATTCAGGGGAAACAGGGCTTTCATTTAATTTCACATATTTAGCTATGAAACATAATTTAATATGAAAAAAAGGGGAGAAAATAAGAAATGTTGTTATTTTTTTAGTTCTACATGACATTTTAACTGTCAATGTCATAATACTGTTTGCTTTTACTGCAATAAAATACACATATTTGTACTCGGCAAAGTCTCACGTGTAAAACAGTACCCCCTATGTACAGGTTTTATGGTGTTTTGGGAAGTTACAGGGTCAAATATAGCGTGTTACATTTAAAATTGAAATTCGCCAGATTGGTTACGTTGCCTTTGAGACTGTATAGTAGCCCAGGAAATAAATTTACACCCATAATGGCATACCATTTGCAATAGTAGACAACCCAAGGTATTGCAAATGGGGTATGTCCAGTCTTTTTTAGTAGCCATTTGGTCACAAACACTGGCCAAAGTTAGTGTTAGTATTTGTTTGTGTGTGAAAAATGCAAAAAACGCCAATTTTGGCCAGTGTGTGACTTACACAGCCTTCCTAAACACTTCCTGTAAAAGAGTCATCTAATGTATACAATTATGTATATATTTTGTTTGGAAACAAGAGAAGAAGTCTCGAGTTTAGCACTTTATTCTAAGGGATTTTATTTAGAATTTTTATATTAATTTATCATGTTTGAACTTTGACTTGTGATTGTCACTGTTGTACATACCAATGCAATTGGTGACTGAAGAAGCATGATGCAACGGCTTCCCACATTTAATATTGATCTATGTCCGCATTTTTAAAAACATTTTTATAATTCATTATTTTTGTCGTGCATACTTGTTGATACTGTGCATACGACAGTATCAACAAGTATGACAGCACAAAAAATTAACTGGTATATGGCTTCGAAAATTCTGCACATATTATATTATATGATAATCAAGCTCATCAAACATGTCTAAGTTAGATAGTAAGTGTAAATTAACAAGAAAACAAGAGTGAGCATGGAAGAATCAGTATTTTAGATTATCACCGGTAACTGGAGGCTCAATATGGTGGTTAGCATATCCCCATTATAGGGAATTTACAGTCCCACAGAGCTTGGACCTTGAGTTTCAGAATCGAGGGTGACACAAGTTCATGGCATCTGGAATGACACAGATGACCGCGGGAAGTGCCCCCAGACTGGTCAGTTGGTATATGTAGCAAAGAGTACATTACAAGTTGTAGGAATGTAGCTGGAACAGTATTTCTTGAGGAGCTCTCTGGGAACACATCCAATCGCCATGATAGTCAGGCCCGACCTCCCCATGTACGCATTTTTTAACAGTAGTATGTTAGGTGTAAATACATTCTTAAGCTCCCTTCTTATCCAAGCATCATTTAATTTTGCTGTGAGTTGAACTGTTTCCTGAAGTGCTGCAGGGGTTATTGTAGTGAAGGTTTAGTACGTTTTATCTGGTTATAGGATTTTTTTCTATAGAGGAAGGCATACAAGCTTATGGAACATTTTTTTCCCAACTGATTGTATTATTATTTAATGAGAACCTTACTATGTAATAAAAAGGTGTGGAGAGGTTGCTTTAATCTACTATAAACATATTTACTGTTCTTTCTTTATTACCTTTATAATACTATAAAATAATTAAAAAATAATAACACAACAATAATGCTAAGTTCCACTGGGAACACAGAATTCTATATTTGACCTTTTCCAGTGAGCCTATTAGTACTAATTCCTACGCACATAATTAAATTAGTTATGAGTCATTTGGACACCTTCCAGTTTATGCAATATAATCATGGTATTAAAAAACACAAGTTCTATGACTGATATCTGAACACGATCCCTGAAGAATCCTCTGTTTCCTTACAGCTCATCATTAGTTACAACGCTTTCAGGGTTATACAATAGATTAAGTATTGCAAGGATTTAAAAGTAAATTCAGTCTAAATTTCAAAATTTAGGCCAAAATACGGTACCCAAATTAGAGAAATTCGGTTTTCACTTTGGCTATTTTGATCTTTCGAAATTTACTTTGAATTCCTGGTAATTTTTACTTACACGAATGACACTTTTGTCATCAATATTCTGGGCATTTTAATTTTAATTTTTTTTTTTTAATAAAGCCTCAATCAATGCGATCTTTCAAGTTTATTTGCTTGACACAGTTAATAAAGAGTTTCGGGATGCTAGATGTACTAGGTAAACCTGAATATTCTTACTTGAACTAATCAAGATCATCTAAAAAAGTTTGATTTTCGAAATTAACTTTATAATCAATGACTGCACTCAATAGATGTTAGAACTACTAGAATGTATTAAGCTGTTTTCTCTTTTCATCTTCTTTTATGAAGTGGATTTATCTGCATTTTCCAAGTTAGAAAGGGCAGTCAGTTATGTTATAATCACAGATCCTAGCATAAAACATTTTCTCTTCAGAATTCCATGACTTTTTATTTATCAGATATGTACCAAAGTATTTGCCTTATTGAAATTGTTTCCTTTAATGGTATTTCCAATCATTCTACATTAAAGGAACACTATAGGGTCAGAAACACAAATGTGCATTCCTGACCCTATAGTGTAAAAAACACAATTTTGGTGACTTGTCCCCCTCTCTACCCTCGTTAAAAGCTAAGAATACATATCTTATTAGGCCATGCTGTGGTGTTTGACCCTGTCCCAATCTGCCTCCTTGGCTTACACCATTAGTATTGATAACCTAAGCCAAGACAATGCTTTCCCATTGGAAAAGCACTGGATTGGCTGAGAGCATAAAGGAGGCGTGATGGGGCCAAACGGCAGCTTGGCCAATCAGCATCTCCTCCTTCAGTCAATGCATCCCTATGGGAAAAGTTCCATGTTTTCATGCAGAGGGTGGAGCCGCTGAACATCATCAAAGGAGTGGCCACTAGAGGTGTCTCTAGGGGGCAATGTAAACACTGCCTTTTCTCTGAAAAGGCAGTCTTTACCATAAAAAGCCTGCAGGGACCGACTATACTCACCTGAACAAACACATTAAGCTGTAGTTGTTCTGGTCACTATAGTGTCCCTTTAACATCTGTAAAGCACAATAACAGCCATTTTATGTTATTATTCTTCCCACTGGCCTTAGTATTTTAATTATAATAATTTATATAGCACTTTTCTTGTAGTCAAACTGAATATTTTTCATTATTTTATGTACGGTCAAGCCAGCCTTAGGCGTTCAGATGTGCTGCATGGGAGTTATATTAATTATATTATCAATACTAATGACACCATCCTCCAGTGCCCATCTTTATTGGTTATCATTGTTTAATATTTAAATGGAGATGTATTCATTTTTTTAAAATTCATTGAAAAAGTCAATCATGAAAGTCACACTCTTGCCAACACAATTAAATTAAGAATGTTCATTTGCCTTAAAGAATGTAACTGTTTGTTATTGCCATTTATATAATGACAATTTATTCCTCAGCTCTTTACAATATTATTAATAGGCAATCTAAAAAAAAAGGGACAAACTATTACAAATCAGGAAACATAGGAAACATCAGGAAACTTACAATCGAGAGGAGGTGGGGTATAAAAACCCAAAAGGAAGCATAGTGTGGGGGGTTGGAACAAAGTGACAAGGTGGGAAAGTAGCAATATTGGAAAGCGAATGTGTAGTGAAGATGGACCAACTAATTAAATTGAGAGAGTAAGATATAGGTTTGAGGAAAGACAGTTACGCTGGAATTCCATATAGGCCATTCTGAAGAGTTGGGTTTTTATGGACTTCCAAAAGAAGTGAAGTCCAGGGGAGAGTCTGCTGGTGGACGGCAGACTGTTCCATCAAAGTGGAGCTGCCTGCAAGACATTTTGCATGAGTTAGCTGTACAGGCAAAAGCAGAAGACAGGAGAAGGTCAGTGGAGCAGGCAGTAAAGAAATGTAGCAGGGGTAGAGTTGTCAAGAGCTTAGTGTACAAGTTATTATTTTGAATTGAATTGGCTGGTTGGAGCAGTGATAATGTATCTGCCTTAGAACTTGGAACTTAGTTATTCACCTCTAAATATCCTCTTTCTATTCTATCATTGTAAAGGAATATGTTTGCGCTATATATATGCTAATAATAATAATGCTATGTGGTACAGTATGTCAATGTAATGAACGACAAGAGGGGTAGATGTATGAGAAGAGCGGCGGGTGAGAAATAACTGGTTATGCTAAGTGCCTTATTTAATAATTATAAAACTAGGTATACTTTTTTTTCTTAATATTTAATTATAGTAATACAAAGTAATGGAAATTGAATTCACTGCAACACACAACAATGAGCTCAGATAATTTTATACTCTTGCAGACACGTTCCCAGTTACTCGCATATAAAAACACTTTAGCTGACACACTTCATGTAGACACTCTCGTATGCTCTTACAAATCCTTAACCCCTTAAGGACACATGACATGTGTGACATGCCATGATTCCCTTTTATTCCAGAAGTTTGGTCCTTAAGGGGTTAAACAGAAATACTTTGAAATGCTCATGCACACTGTTGCAGAAACATTCAAATAATGTCTTATAGACACATTCAAATATTCTTCTTTCACAAACAAAGTTAACACTGTTTAATCAACACACATATACACTGATCAGCTCTGCTACAACATTAAAACTACTGACAGGTGACGTGAATAACAATGATTATATCATTACAATGGCACCTGTCAAGGGGTGATATATATTCAGCAGTAAGTGAAGAGTCAGTTCTTGAATTGCATGTATTGGAAGTAGGAAAAATAGACAAGCAAAAAGATCTGAGTGACTTTGACAAGGACTAAATAGTAATGGCTAGATGACTGGGTCATAGCCAAAATGGCTAGTCTTGTGGGGTGTTCCTGGTATACCTTAGTACTTACCAAAAGTGGTGCATGGAGTGACAACCGGTGAACCGGCGTCAGTTTCATAGGCATCCGAGGCTCATTGATGCACGTAGAAAGCAAAGACTAGCTACTTACTAAAAGTGGTGAATGGAGTGACAACCGGTGAACCGGCGTCAGTTTTATGGGCATCCGAGGCTCATTGATGCACGTAAACAGCAAAGACTAGCCACTTACCAAAAGTGGTGCATGGAGTGACAACCGGTGAACCAGCGTCAGTTTCATGGGCATCCGAGGCTCATTGATGCACGTAGCAAGCAACGACTAGACCATCTGGAACACACAGAAGAGCTACTGCAGTTCAAATTGCTGGCCATGATAGAAAGGTGCCAGAACGCACAGTGCATCTCAGTTTGCTGCATATGGGGCTGTGTAGTCACAGACCGGCCAGAGTGCCAATGATGACCCCTGTCCACCAGTGTAAGTGCCTTAAATGGGAATCTGAGTGTCACAACTGTACCATGGAGCTATGGATCAGGTTGGTGGCCAGGTTTGTGTGCATTGATGGCAGCAGGATGCATTATGGGAAGAAGGCATGTCGTTGGAGGCATGTACCACTTACCTAGAAATCATTGCAGACCACTTCCCTGGCCTCTTAAATTAGGATAATGATCCATATCACATTGCAAAACAATTTCAGGAATAGTATGAGCAACATAACAAAGAGCTAAAGATGTAGCTTTGGCCTGCACATTCCCCATAGCTCAGTTAGATTGAGCATTTGTGGGATATGCTGGAACAACAAATCCAAGCGATGGAGGCCTTACCTAGCAACTTGCAGGTCTTAACGGATTTGCTGCTAATGTCTTGATGCCGATAACACAAGACACGTTAAGAGGTGTTTTGGCAACACGAGGGGACCTACATGATATTACGCACATGGTTTTAATGTTGTGGCTGATCAGTATATATTCTCAGACACCATCTCTCACTCATGCACACCCTTACTTTGAGATACAAATTCAAATTAACTTAGCCCCCATATTACTTTTTTACTTAGCTGGCATTGATATGACTCTATTATATCCTTGTACTTTGCAATTCACTTTTATGCATTCCTGTACCTTCTCACTGTGTCTTTAAGATTACATTATCTGGGATACATATCAAGTATCACAGCATCCTGCATTCCAGACAGGGAGAAAGTATCCCGTTCTCAGACTCTTTCATAGAGCAGAGGGAGTACCGCTGGATACAGGTACAATGCACCAGCTACCAATAGTACCCACGAGCAATGTACTTGGTAACAACTCTCTGCCAGCTGGGACAGTCCTCTGTGACTACCTGTCAGACTGACACACTCACAGCAGTCATACCTTCTGCACCATATACAGTTGTAACAGGGAAGTCAGAGAGTTGTTCCTCTTGTGCAGATGAGACAGTGCTGCTCCATGTGTAGTTGCAAAGGTTGCAGACCTCTAAGGATAGCCTGTTTACACTAGAAGTTAACATTATGGTAGTAAGTAGTGTATTGATGTTTGGTGTATTATTCCCAGAAGTGTCAAAAAGAGATTAATGGGACACTAAAACACAACTTCAGTTTTATGAAACACTTTTGGTATATAGCTCGTGCCTCTGAAGTTTCAGTGCTCAAATCACTGCCATTTAAGAGGTAAATCACTTTTGATTCTGTCCATGCACCGTTGCCACACCTCCCCTGGCTGTGAGTCACACAGCCTGCATAACAAATGGTTTCACTTTCAATCAGAGGTAACTCACTTTAAACATTTTTATCTCCTGCTCTCTAAATTGAATTTTAATCACACACAGGAGCCTCCTGCAGGGTGTAGCAATCTATTAACAGTGCAAGGAATCCAAAATTTTAAGTATAAACAGTATAAACATTAGATGACTCTTTACAGGAAGTGTTAAGGATGGCTGTGCAAGTCACATGCAGGAAGGTGTGACTAGGGTGCATAAACAAAGGGATTTAACTCCTAAATGGCAGAGATTTGAGCAGTGAGATTGCAGGGGCATGATATGTACACCAAAACGGCTTAATTACGCTAAAGTTGTTTTGGTGGCTATAGTGTCCCTTTAAGGTCAGTTTTAAATACTCAAGTACCAAATGTTTATCGTGCTTGGTAGCCTCAAATGTATTGATTTTGCTTATAAGACTAACAGGGTTATTCACAAAATTTGGAATTGTTGGTAATTCAAAGTGGATTTCAAATGTAACACCAAAATTGCCAAACTGGAAACATTCTCAAGTCAGCTCTGCTTCCAATTCAGCTACTTTGGCCTTAAATTTTAAATTTACTTCAAATTCACTTTTCATTTCCAACAATTCCCAGTTTAAATAACCCTGAGAGAGTTACTTTAAGTAACTGTGAACCTGGTAGCAAATCCACTTTGCTTGTGTCAAACACAATATTTACTACCGGTATAACTGGTGCAATTTATTAACTCCTTCCTTCCGAGCACTTTAAAAAAAAAAAAAAATTGCATAACTTTATTTAAAGCGGGGGGTGCATTGCTAGCATATAAACATATCATAAATCATATACATTTACACAATTATTATATTTCACCTATTTGGTGAATATGACGTTTTTGGAATAATACGGTGTCCTCCCTTTTGCAATATTTCACACATGATCTAAAATGTTAGTATATATGAAAATGCATTTTTTTCTCACACCAAAAAAAATGGTTAAACACCTTGCTTATAGGTATTTCTAGCAGTATTTCTAGCAGTTACTAGGCATTACTAGCAGTACAGCTTACTGAAAGTGGCAACATAATGTAAAACGAATGTCTGCATTTACCCACATACAGTAGATAAATCTCTGGAAAGCTATCTCTTTAGTCTTTTCACCAATTACAAATCCCAGACTGTAAGGATGATATGACTCATTAAAACTTCCTTCACTGTTTGGAAGCAGGGAGTGAGCTGACATTTTCAACAATCTTGCAGGCATTAAATCATCGATCAATGATTTCTAGCAGATAAGTTAATTCCTTTACAAGCTGGTAATCATTCATAGAGTATGAATCAGTGTGGAACAATAGTTCCATGCTGGCTAATGTCTGTTCTGTGCAAATATTGGTGCACATACACTCATTCATTGGCTGAAAGTGGTCAGTGCAAGATCAACATCTGGCTCCTGCAGCTCTATAGAAGCCAGGTGTCGTAAACCTGCCTACATCGGAGACCCAGTGCCCAGCAGGTAAGAAAGCAATCCATTGTAAAATGGTTTTCCACTTTAACAGGAATGGTGACAGGGTACTCCAACCATCATAACCACTACAGTGGGCTTTACTGAATATGTTGTTTAAATTAACCCTTTAATTGTGTTTTTCACTCCACCAAATATTTATTAAATATAGGGTTAAGTAAAAACAGTGCAATTATAATAGCTCATATAAATTATTTAATAATATACATTTAATAATATAAATAAATATGTTTTAAATGTATTTGTATATTAAATCCCCCCAGAGAGTTAACCCTTTTGTCTGTGGATTTAAATGTCAAAATAGTGCTAATTACAGGTTTTTGTAATGATAGCTCTTATTAGAATTGACAGATGTCTGCGTGCAAATTCTGTTTCATTTGCCCTGTATTTCATTTGGTTTTGTATTTCCTTCATTTGGTTCTTGGATTTCAGATGTTTGCTAATATACAGTCTTTGTAATTCGGAGTCTGCATTGCACATTTCTGACATAGCAAATCTTTAGAACAGTAA
This sequence comes from Pelobates fuscus, assembly GCF_036172605.1. Classification (NCBI taxonomy): domain Eukaryota; kingdom Metazoa; phylum Chordata; class Amphibia; order Anura; family Pelobatidae; genus Pelobates; species Pelobates fuscus. The sequence goes on from NC_086321.1 coordinate 326,667,099, forward strand.
CTGGATTTTGCAGTCCAAACGCCCTAAAATTGTCTTGTATTATTTTTGCTAATCCAGACTGGGGGCATTTGGTCCTGAATTATTGAATTCTCATAGTATAACATCCTTTGAAATATATTGATGTTCACTCACAAATTAAAATAACTTCCTTTAGCAGTTAGTGAATAATAAAAAAAAAAAAAACATTTAAAACTAATTGTCTCATAAGAACACTTTAAATAAAATTAGTCTTCATTGGAATAATGGTTGTCTCTTTGTTAATTGGCATTCATCTGATTTAAAGTTTCCCCTGCCCCATGTTTGAACTTCTAGTATAACAATACAACCATGACATATGAACTAGAAATAATGTATAGTCCATCCCCCCTCTTACCTCCCCACCAATAATGACCTGTTTATTGAAAGTATTCTTAATTCTTAGGATGCTTTTTTAATTTTACCAAATTGTTTCTTCCTTCATTGAATAGGCATTGTCATTCAAATCATGTGCATAATATCATATGTGTTTAGATCAGGGGTGTCTAAAAGGTAGATCCCCAGATGTTTCAAAACTACAACTTCCATGATGCTTTGTCATTGTAAAGTATTCTAAAGGCATGCAAAGCACCATGGAAGTTGTAGTTCTACAACATCTGGGGATCTACCTTTTGGGCACCCCTGGTTTAGATAAACCTATACATGTATATGATATCAATGTTTTTTTACATAATATGCCCATTTAATTCAGTGCCCTTATGTTTCCTGACCCTGGCAATATTTAGGAACTTTAATTATACTTATAAAAATAGATGACTTGGTCACCATTACATACATTGTTAAACAAGTAAAAAAAAAAACTCATTATATTATGCACCTCTATTTGTATATGTTATTTTATGGCTGTTCTGCCCGCATACTGGCATCCACATTGGTATCTAGCTGAATAAATTTCATTATTTGTAGAACAAGTAATTACATACCTTGTATTCTCTCTGGAGATATAGAACTGTTCACTTCTTTCAGAATGATATTCCCTGTATTTTGATGTGAACTGGTGCGTTTAAAAATAATAAAAATCCTGCCTTCTCCACTGGAAAATTGTTATTTTTATTATCTTCAAAGTCTTCTATTTATGAACATCTTCAAATTAGTTTTATGTGATTTTATAGTTAATGCTACATTGAATACTAAGCTCAATTTAGTAGAAACCGCCTGTGTAATATTTAGAATTGTGGCAAAGTTACACCAAAAACGCTATTTAGTAACTCATCCGCAACACCAAATATTAAATGTTTCCGAGCAGAGCAAAATCACTTCCTAAAAATTGTTGAAACCTCATTGCCATTGGCTGTTTATTAAATAATGTCACAGTTTCCAGGCATAAAAAAAGACCATTTTTTTTACGCCTAGGAAATCATGAAACTAAGTGTATGGTCTCACTAGGTGAGCAGTGCCTGTTAGATTTACTCTTTCAGTCCCTTAGCAGACAACAGAAGATGTCTTACGTTTCCAAACATTTATATTGATGGAGTAATTACAGTATATAGACATCAGAAGGCTTATATTAGGAAATAACATAACAGTATGGACCCAAGTACAGCCCAATATACATTAACCATCACCTTTTAAAATTAGAATAGCAAAACAAGCATAGAAACAACATAAAACAAATGAAAGAGCATACGATTCAATCTATACATTGTAAAGGCAGTTTTTCGCGCAATTGTATAGTTTGGTGGAAAAAAACTATTAAAAATTATTTTTTTTCTTCCATTTTCAGTCAAATTGTTGACACAGACCCTATGCCGCCGATTTAACTGACAAGGGAGGCAGAATAGAACTCCCATGGTATGGCCTTCGGCTCTCCCAAGCATAGCAATCACAGCGCATGCACTTAATTACTATGGAAACTACCAGGCCAGCTTTGCTAGCCCTGGCAAGGGAGTATAGAAATGAAGTGAGTGATTTCACTCAGTTCAGACGCCGACATAGGCCAACACATCCACGTCACTAAAGAGGCTTGCCTTACTTGGGTAAGTGTTCTCAAGCACGCCAAATTGCAAGAGGAGCCAAGGAAGAACTGGAGGTGCATGTAACATGAACAGTAACACCCTTGAAATTGAGGAAATGGTAGAACAACATATGGTGATTAAATCTCTGTATTTTACATTGAGTACATCATGTATCTCTATGATACATGATGTATTCAATGTATTTGGGGCAGATTTAGCTATATTTTATTTTTGAGTACAGTGCATCTAAACTGCTTCTGATGGAGAAGAATTCTTCCAGAACATCTTTAATGATGTCCCTGGGCGAGCCTTGTAGGTGTGAGACTTGCCCAAGGAACCACCGTGAATTAGGTCATACTAACCTTTTGTTGAGGAGGTGAGTCAAATGTATAGATTTTGAAGTGGATGCTATCTGTCACGAACTCACCTTTCTCCAAGTGTGCACGCGTCTTGGTTCAGGTGGTAAAAGGGATAAAATTCACTATTTGTCTGCACTAGACCGAAAATAATTATTAAAACCCTTAACACCACCCACCCTTAATTATAATAGTATAAATATCACAATTATTCGACCCTGCCATCTAGACAATTTATAAACGGGGTGCCTTGGTCCCCCTAAGTAAAACCCACCAAATACAATTTTGCACAATATCTATGCAATTTCAAAACACTAATACATTGGTCTAATTAGGTAACATGAGTCTTTACCAGGAAAAGGCAGAACTTAATAAAGAAATATTTATTATGAACAAACATATAAAAGATAACGAACCAATTATTTATACTAATCAATTAGAAATAAAAGGAGAAATTAACAGAAAAACCTAACTACTCGCGCAAATGGTAAATTAGCAATATTTTCTCCCCAGGGTGTCTCCGGCTCTCCGGCAGGGAAAGATGGTGACTTACTCAAAATTAGATCTTGGCCCCATTAAGTACCTAAAACATTTGCCTATGGTTAGATTTATACCTCCTGTATTCATCTCAGGTTTCCAAGCCAGCCCAGAGGGGGTATAGCTGGAGGTGAAGGCACAATAAGTGACCTCCACCTTGTGTTTCGGACCAACATCAGTCCAAATAGAAACTTTTGATTGTATCACCTCTTTTGTGCTTGCCACAGACACATCTATGAATTTGTTGCAATGTTTTAATTCCAAAGATATGTCCCATTACCTATTTATAAGCTAATATAGTGGACTTCACAATTCCTTCCAAACACTATCCATGTTTCTACTCTTTTTGTAGAGTTTGCTTTCCCCTTTCTGAATAAGCACAAAATGAGACATGATTATTTATTTGTGGGTTGTTATTATGAATGTGTATTTTGGATATGACACTGGAAGGCAATGGTGCTCCTTAATGCTAATAATAATTAGCATATAAAAATAACCCATTATCGAAGAGGGGACAAAGGCAGTTAGTTTACATTACAAGCCAGACTTACAGGCAACTCATATGTAACATTTCACACCTTGTAGAGGAGCTCTTGAGTCACAGCCTCAAAAGAGGATTTCATATAATTAATTGTATTAACATTCCTATACAATTTAAATTACCCCTTTCTGACATCTATCCTCTTCAATCAAATTGGCCATACTACCTCTAGCAAGTAGCCAATTCATGTATGCACTACACAAATCACATTAAATAGCAATATTCTATAGTAGTGCAACAATGAATTATGCACCTTTGGTGTGACACTATCTGCTATTCAACATTTAGTTCCTTAGAACATACAATTAATGAATTCTTCTTTACTAGCTGAGATAGGGATAAAGCAAGCTGCAGATGTTTCCTATAAAACTCAAAAGGGCAATCAAATGCACCAATTTGTCTATGTGGAAAGATGGCTGTCTATTTCCCCGGTAAGACTCGCCCCTAGATGGCAATATAAACCACCACAGACTGTGTGATGTCCTAAGAGAGAGGGTCATAAATGTAGAAATGCTATTCCTCAGTAATGTTTAGCCTGTTAAACCTTACATGAAAAGATAAGGAATGACTACAAAATATGTCATAAGCTAAACTATTCAATGTGCTTATTATATTTTACAGATTAAATAGGGTATCTGGTCACTATTAAGCCCCATCATGATCTTGCAATTGGGAAGAACATGTTTGACAAAGGAGGGAGGAGGGGTAGCATAATAATTTAATCTACATAGCATCTATAAGTACAGCTATACTTTCCTACAGGCTTCATCTAACTGGTACTTATAATGTGCTATGTTTCCATTTTCTAAGAATTGTATAGCATTAACCTGTCTTGTATTTAATATATGTTGTAATGTGTAATATATATATATAGAATGCCAAATAATAGCTGCTCACCGGTCTTTGTTAAAATCCAAAAGTTTTATTCAATCATATTTAAAATCTGTGACCAACGTTTCAGTCCCCGCTCGGGACTTTCCTCAGGGTCAGACAAAAATGATAGTTTTTGTCTGACCCTGAGGAAAGTCCCGAGCGGGGACTGAAACGTTGGTCACAGATTTTAAATATGATTGAATAAAACTTTTGGATTTTAACAAAGACCGGTGAGAAGCTATTATTTGTCATTCTATGTATCTTTGGAGTCCAGGCTTTGGCACCCGGCATATGAGGAACCATAAAGCGTGAGTGCATGGGATTTTTTCTATTTTTCTATATATATATACACACACATATATATATATATATATATATATATATATATATATATATATATATATATATTGATAAATGTTCTTACCCCTCTGGGTGGAATGTTGTGTATTCCTCATTTTCCGGTCCTCTATCAGGGGCTTGGGATCTAAGTGTTCTGCATAGTATCTTAGCTGTTCCTAGACCTGCAATCTTTTTCTGATGTCCTACTTGGAATCTGCTTCTGAAGCCAGACAACTAGTGCCTTCATCGTCCATATCCTTTCTAGCTCTTTTTTTTTCCACCTTCTCATGTTTCTACTTCTTGATATTTGGGTCAGTGGTTTTGCCACATCCATCACCACTGCAGTCTTCCATTTCTTGTCTACCACCACAATGTTGGGTTGGTCAATACTTGCTTGTCTTTCTGGATCTGGAAGTCCCACAAGATCTTAGCCCTTCCATTCTTAACTATAGTTTCTGGCACCTCCCATCTGGACTTAGGGAGGTCCAGCTCACATTTTGTGCAGATGTTTCAGTACGCAATCCTACCAACTTGGTTTTACTTCTCAGTGTATGCTGTCAGTGTTAAAATCTTGCACCCCACTATTATGTGCTGGATTGTCTCTGAAGGCCTCTTTGTACAGTCTGCACTTTGCGTACTGTCTGGTGTGGTAGGCACCTGTTTCTTTTGATCTGAGGATGAAGGCCTGTTCCTATACTGCTAGGATTAGTGCCTTAGTGCTGTCTTTTAGTCCTGCTATTTTCCAGCCACTCGTAGGATTTTGTTATCTGAGCCACATCCACTATCTGCCAATGGTAAATCCCATGGAGGGGTTTATCTTGCGATGGAACCTCCTCCTTATCTGAATCCTCTATCTGTTATTGTCTCAGGCATTCCCTTAGCAGATCATCTTTGAGAGCTGTCTCTGTGATGTTTTATCCAAGACTCTGACTTTGACACTCAACTTCCTTCCTTCTGCTGGTGCACAGTCTTTTGGCCAGATTATTATCCATACTGAGTACCTGATGACTGGTAGGACTCATGTACTGATGACATTGATCTTGTTCTTGCCATTGAGTTGGGACTTCAGGAACTGTCTCTGTGGAGGTACTGTGAGGTTGCTCTACTCCTTGCATCTTTCTCATGGTTCTCATGTGTTTGTGGTATCCCCAGCTACTTGTAGCTGTTCTCTACATCTTCTATTTGGACATCTTCTGGTTCTGGCACTACAGCTACTTCAGTTATGATCATCGTCTCTCTATTTGCTGTCGTCCACCCAGACTTATCAAGTCTGAACAACATTCCAATATCCTTGTTGTGTAACCAAGTTAGATGGGTCAATAAGTGAATGTCCTGCTCATTCTTGGCATACAACTTGATTTCGTCTATGTAGAGGAGGTGACTGATCCTGTATTCTTATCCACTTTTCAAGATGATCTGGCTGTAGGGGTTGAGGCCATGCAGAACAGCATTGTGGATAGCACATTACTGTGGCACGTGCCACATTTTATGTCTACTTATGCAATTTTCGTGGAATTGACTAATAGTGTAGTCAAGTTACCCTTGCCCACTGAGTTGTTTGTGAGGGCTCTTAGTGTTTTGTTGACTTTGTATAGAAACAAGCATTCCAGTATTCTAGCAGCAGCTGGTGTTCTGTGCTTCTGGTTTTGTTTCCAATCCATTTCTGAGTTATGCTCATGTATTTACTTATATGTACATCACTCTTGGAGTTTGATGTTGTTATTCCCTTGTGAGGGTCATTCATGAGCATTGTTAGTTTCTTTATCAAGTCTGTGTGGATCATGTAATTTCTTGGTGCTGACCATCTCTTCATGTGGACTACTTGATGTTAGATATCTCCTACTGTGATGGTGACTGGTCCCTTTTCTGGGAGCATGCAGTGGTCTTTCGTGTCTAGTGGCCACTGGGCCTTATGTGTTGTGACCTGGGTGTTATGAGATTCTTCATTCTCCCATATCTTCTTGCAGTACTGTCATGTACGATGTGGATGTGTCGTGGAGGGATATGTTGTTACACTGCAGCTATAAGTACACCTTGGATGGGTCTTTGGTAAACAGGGTATTTATTGTCTTGTTTCTCTGGTGTATTCGCTCAGTTTGCTTGCTAGTACGTGGTAGTTTCCAGAGCCTCTGGTATGGGCATACCCTTGTATTTCATTAGTAGCCAGGATGTATTCTTGGTCTTTCCACCTGAAATTAATTTGATCCAACTTCCTTACTTCCTTGAGTGTATAATGAAGAGGGTGTTTGTGTGTACTGTTGGTGTTTGAATGCAGGGGTGCATTTGTGTGTAATGCTGGTGTTTGAGTGCAGGCACATACACAAAACACAAAACATAGAAACACAAAACAATGCCATACAAAAATACACACATATACAATATCAAAAGGATGCAGATGATATATTCCAAGATTATTTTAAGATATTACTGGGGGAAAATAGATTTACCATTTACTACATATCCACAGGTTTGCCAAAAAACAGGACTCTCCCAAATACCCAGAGAATACACTCCTCTGCCATATGGATAAATTGAATTGAGAAATGAGAACGTAAGGGCAAGATCTATACAGCAAAATCACTTCATTAAACTAAAGTTGTTTTGGTGCTTTGTGCATCCCTTAAATGATCTTGCAGCAATAGTGCTACAGTAAGATAAAATGTCAGTAAGCAGCCCGAAAGGTCAGTACATATTATTACTTCACTGACCTACAGCAGGAAAATTTACCTTTAGCATAGGAAAGGGATCTAACAGTAAGATCAATAAAAAAAAATTGAAATTCTCTACCTTGAGAAAATATTATATCAGAATCAGTAGCTATCTTTAGAAAGGGTATGAATTGATTTTTAGTGGGAAGCATTAAAAGTGGACCTATAATATTAATATGCATAGTATTAACTCTTTTGAGTGTAAAACTATGTTCAGTTCTCCTAAATAAATAATTTTTTTAGAAGATAGTATTGTTTAGACTATATATATATATATATATATAAAATTTAAAACTAATACATTTAAAAATATATATTGTTTTTCATATTCAGTTTTCACAGTTTTTGTCTACAAAAATTAGAAAACAACTTTCCCCTGGTTTTTGGAATATCTTATACACATAGGAAATACATCTGTTTTGCAAGTTACAGATCACATACAACTTTCCAATCACAGACTTCAAAGTACAGCTCAATGGGGAGTCCTTGCAAGGCAGGTGCTCTGGGCAATTGCTGCCTCTTGAGTTTAGCTCCAGTGAGCTAACCAAACCAGGAAGTAACAGGACCTGTGTTACAGGTTAGGATCTGATTGACAGCCAAGGGGGTGTAACAATTTCTAATGACATCTGCACTTTTTTTTTTTTAAATAAAAAGAAGGCACACTCAACACCTTTGAGTATGCTTGAATCAAAGATTCCAGTTTGGTAACAAAATTGATGGCACAATCTCTAATACCTTACTGAATAGCCACATTCATATTTTTTTTCATGACAAATGTAAGGCCACTGCTCAGATGCCTCATAGAAACCTGTAAGAGGTAGAGTTGTAAAGTGGTTTGCAGGTCATGAGAAAATTATCTAAGGTGTCAAAGGACATTTGTTTTTCTGGTATAAAAATAATAGGGACTGAACTCAACCAAGAAACAACTACAGGGTGCAAAGCTGATCTAGGGCCGTGCTGGCCCTATATGCATAGTGTGAAAAAGAAAAAATGCTCAGGCCCTCACTGTGTTGAAGTATAAGCAGGATTTTAATGGAACATCAAGTGCACGGCAACGTTTCAACCTTCACTCAGTTCTTTGTCAAGCGTCGTCATCCTTCGTATACTTCAACACAGTGAGTGCCTGAGCATTTTTTCTTTTTCAATTTATTTTTCTGGTAATGTACACTAAAGTGAGGATTTGAAATGAATTTGAAGTGAATTTTTAAAATTAAGGTAAAAATAGCGGAACTAGAACATTCTCTAGTCCGAAGTCAGCTATGATTTAATACGGCCTTAAGTTTGAAATTCACTTTGAATTCTCACTCTAGTAATTAACGCTGATAATATTTTGTTTTTTGTTTGTTTGTTTTTTAAATTCTTTATTTTATGTTGGGTTTTTTCAGCTACATAAAAGTGTTTATGAACACAATTAATAGGGCTCCTTTATTCAGAGTGGTACTGTACAAAGGCAAACAGATTTTATAAAAGAAGCTACATTTACATTTAAATCTTAGTTAAACAGTAATCAGAATACTTTCTTACTAGTCATACTGTAGATTATATAATTAAAAATGCATGGACAAAGGACTTGTTTACAACCTTCTTAATACTTTTTAACGTGATACTGTGCCTTTCAGTACTGTTTGCGAGTAATGACATTGAGTTACCAGTTGCCCCTATTGAAAGCCAGGCACTAAGTACCAGCTAACAGACCCTATTGATTTCTATGAGAGCCACTATCCACTACTGAGAGACTGGTTTCTGAGCCGTATCGTTATTTATCACTGTACGCCACTAACCACAGTAACCAAACACCAGTATCTGGTTAAAAGAGTTGAACAACAGTTAAATTTGTATGTGTTCTGTTCAAACAGAACCCTCTTGCTAAGTTTTTTTTCAACTAGCTTCTACTTGCCTGTGGCTGCTGGCCACAGATTATGAAATTCACATTTTCAGGTGTGTCTTTCTATACCTTACCAGCAAGCTGCCAATATGTGAGTGGTTGGTATCTGCTGTGACAGCCATTATTAGTATAACTCTTAGCAACAAGATTAGAAACCAGGTGTTAATTTGTAGCCACTACCAGCAACGGTCTGCTGTTAATGGAAAGAGCTTACGGGCAGCTATATCCCAAAAAGGTTGTAAATGAGCCCAAAGTTTCTTTGGCATCACATTTTATTTTAAGGTTCTTTCATTATCTTCACAAGTAGAATGTGATGCATTGTTGCTTTATTATTTATAAAATATAAATATAAAATATTTTACCAGGATGGATACATTGAGATTTCTCTTGTTTTCAAGTATGTCCTGGGTCCATACTTTATGCTGGAGCTCGTTCCCGTGAAGCCATTAGTACTTGAACTCATTAGAAGTAACACTGTATCACCTCGAGGATACCTCTCTGCCATTCATTAGCATTGCCCAGGAAGCGTTATCACTCCTGAAGCATCATTATATATCTCACAGTTGACTGAAATGCCTACAGGCAATGTGAATGTCACAGTAAACACACACACACACAAATACATACAAAAAATAATTTGGTTTCACTCTTTTGTTTATGAATTGTTGCTGTAAATGTTTTAAATGTTATCTTGTGAATGCATTCAACTTATCAGATTAACAACAAATGTGTTCTGATATAAAAACAATACAATAAGCTTTTTGCTTTGCTGTCTTATTAAGTTTTCAATTGTGTTTTCATAATCTCTTGATGTTTTCGTAAAACAGTGTTTTTTAATAAGGCAGCAAATGTATCTTATAAAGGTTATTCTGAATGTCAGTCTTTGTATGATATTTGTTGAAAGAGTGTACTACTATGTTACCATTGTTACCATTCATTAACCTTGTTTGGTTATTCCAAATATTATCCAATGTACGATTGACTATTTCTTCTTTTCTGTTTTTTTATTGGGAAACTCCAGGAGCCATGGCTAACCATCTTATAACCAATGCTCTTCTTCGTCCTCATGGCACTAACAATCCTTATAATACTTTGCTCGGGGAATCGGCAGTCTATAACAACCCTTCTGTCAGCACGTACAACACACAAGGTGTGCTGGAGTTTATCATAATATTTTAAGTTAAAAATCCAATTTTTTTCCTTACTTCTTAAGTGAGCACTCTAAATTTCTCCTACACCAATATTTTTCATCTTTCATAGTTTTAGTACATTCTGTTTGCAAATCTTATAAGTTACGTAACTAGATTTACATAAACATCCATTTTTCATTTATTTTAATCTTTATGGTTTGATTGCCACTTCCATCATATTTTTCATATTCTTTTGGTTTGTATTTCTTAAGTATTGACAACATATTATATTCTAATTCTATATTAAAGGTAAGTGCTTACGTGTTCTAAAGCATTTTATGATTTAATAATAAAAGTTGATATGATATATATATATATATATATATATATATATGTATATATATATAGCCACTATATATATTAGTATTGTATTAACTTATATTGTGTTGTATATTCTAATATTGATGTTTTATATAAATATACGATATGACATTAGATATGTTATAGGTAGGATGTGTTGATATTTTTGTTAAACTATTAATGAAGATTTCCTGGTGCATCTTGGAATGTCCTTAGTCCTTATTTTTTTTTTTTAAAGTAACATAAACAATAAACATAATCTCACCTTGTAGCCGTCGGTTATCTGTCAAATGGGGGCAGAGGCTTCGGCTCCATAAAACACACCCAAAAATTTAAATTTCATCAGATCACTCGACAGGAAAAGAGGCAAAGAAAAGCTCCCAAACACAATCCACAAGATGTAGCTTCAGAAATAACATAACTTTACTGGGTAGTCCTCACAGTATAGCAACACGGAAGAACACAATGCCAATGGAAACGGATGAGCCACCTAAACTGTTTTGTGCTCGTCACCACTTACTCATTGACAATGTGACTTATTCCCTATCACATATATATAACAAAACACCTGTTTGCAATTAGTTTGTGAATACATAGCATTTAACCATTTCTTGAATGATCTGGAAACTACTAGAATGAAAGAACCATAACTCCAAATAACCAATTGGACACACAGTTTTTTGTGTTTTAAATAATTTTATTGTAGGATAGAGAAGTATAGGTAACAAGATATAAAAAAAAAAATTGTATTGTACAAATAAAATGTAATGAAGAACATACAGATTCAACATTATGGAACAACAAAATACACGTTTCCAGAAATAACAGAATTGAAAATGTAAAGCTATATAAAGATAAAAACTAGAGTAGATAAATATAGTTTTTTTGTTTTTTAAAAAGGAAATTTACAAAAAAATAGAGAAATAAAAAAATAAAAAAAATTACATGTTAACTGGCCATGAAAGGAATTGCCATCTCTAAAAAAATACAATAAAATTTAAGAGGGTAATAAAAGCCACCACTTTAACCAAGACTATGGCAAAAATAAATATCAACTTGGTGGGGAAAGAAGGGGAGTAACAGAATAGATCCACATTTTTGATAAAAGACCGCTAATACGAACCATACATTATTTTTTTTCACAATTTGTCATCGATTAGTTCTAACAGTTAAATAAAAACGGGAGATTTGAGTAAATACCTGTTTAAAACATGCAGAATATGAGTTATTTCTTAAAAGGGACCATGAGAATTTAGCTGGGACAGCTAAAGCAACATACACAATCTGTATCAGGCATACATGTATCAAGTCTGTAGTATTTGGGTTACAGATGCAAACCAACAAGAGATCATATAAATCTATAAGCATAAATCTGGGACAGATATAAATAAGAAAACATCTTGTTTTGTCTTATTTGAAATTGTATTATACGATATAGCCAAACTCTGACTTTTAATTCATATTTTGTAAAAGGCGGTTTTAGTTAACAGTTTTAGTTTAAAATGTATTTGAACTTCTCTGAATTAAGATATTCAAAAGAATGCATTTAATGTCGTGTTTATATATTTTAAATTATTTAAAAAATATATTATTCGGAATCCTTTCTTATTTGATTTTAAAAGACAGGGCAAAAATACGTCTATCCAAACTTTGATACAAGGACGTATTATGGATGTGAAGTTTTACAATAAGTCCTAGTTCTTAACAATTTACAGAAAAACTGAAAACATGATGGATTATGTTATTTAAATTCCACTACAAATGTATGTCCATTGGGCTCCTTATTCTGAGTTTTGTATCTAAAAAAAAGCCTTTCTTTTTTTTTAGTTTGGCCTAGAAATTACAACCCCTATCAGGGCATGTGTGCTTTTTGCTACCCTCAAGTGCCCAAAAGCTCCTGTCTGCTGGGAATGTTAAATGATTTTTCTGTCTATGTTCCCTTGTTCACTCTTTCATTTTATTTTTGGTTTTAGCTACATATGGTACATTGCATTTTAGGCATTTAATGAGATAGACCGTGTTTCTACTACAATTGTGCCACAAGCATTAATTATTGTTTTTATTTTGTATGTTAGGAGAAGTGACTGTGGGCAGTTTGTCCACACAGTCAAAATCTGCACTATGTTCTAAGTTATACATGGCTGTACGGTAACCATTTCAGGCTCCTGTCTGGCTCGATGGTTTGCAGGAGGCTTAGAGAGATGAAGACACCAAGTGTTCTCCTTTTACAAGTACTACATTTTAAGGGGCAGTATAGTCACTAAAACAACATTAAAAACTATCACTGTTACTGGGAACTGTAAAATATAAGGAGAGAAAATGAGGACAAGAGTTAAAGGACAATGAAGAATAGAAGTGACAGAGCAACTAAAAAAAGAGCACAAAAAAGGGCAAGAAAATTGGAGTGCAATGAAAAAAATATGTGGGCTGGCAAAGGGAAAATAGGGTCAAGAAGCCTGCAAGAGAAGTAAGGAGCTTTAAATGAAGGTGATAGACTGGGAGAGTTCAAACAAGGGCGAGACAGTATGTGAGAGTGCTAGGGAGAGTGCAATGAGAAGGGAGACATCATATGAGAACGGTAAGAAGAATTCAAAAATGGGAATAAAGGATATAAGAGCGATAGAAAGAACATGGACAAAAAATGGGAAGGGGTCTTATCGTTTTGTTTTGGGCTGAAGTCAAAATAATAAAAATATGAAACAATACATTTAAGCTATTCAAAATAAATAAATGCAAAGCTAAAGTTATTCTTTCAAATAGGGATACTCAATACAGAAGTCAAAATACATTTAAAACTTAAGCTATTCCTTTAAGCAACCATTCTGAAAGAAGAATTGCAATTTCTGGAATTTGGAAACATTGTATAATATGTTTTAATATAAGATAAAGCAAGATGTTTATATCTGTCCCAGGCTATTATTTTAGATTTATAGGATCTCTTGTTGGCTTGAATCCGTAACCCAGATATTACAAACTTGATACATGTATGCCTGATACAGATTGTATACGCTCCTCTGGTTTGTTCTCTTTAATGTTAATATATTATTATTATACTTTATTTATAAAGTGCCAGCACATTTCGCAGTGCTATACATGGATACAATTAAAGTACAAAGATACAAAGTAAAAAGACAGAGATACAATACATCTGAGACTATGCACAATTTGAAAGTCAAATGCAGGAGGAGTTGAGTTCCCAATTCCCATGGGAAAATGAATAGGAGGGGTGAGAAACAGGAGGTGGAGACTGCAATGATGAGAATGATGTTACAGAATTAAATTAGGGTATTTATTGGGTAAGTGAAATGCGTTGGGATTACCTTACCTGAACCAGAACCTTACCCGAACAAGAATGTCTTTAGGGACTGCTTAAAGGAAGGCAAACTAGGTAAATGTCTAACAGCGCTGGGTACTGCATTCCAGAGGGTTGGTGTCACATGAGAGAGGTCCTGCAGTCTAGCATAGTAAGAGAAGATGCAAGGAGCAGGTTATTGTTAGATCTTAGATAGGTGGAGGGCTGCAATATATTTGTCTATTAGTGAGGACAGATAATGGAAATTTAGTAATGGCTTTTTAGCTCATGTCACCGCTGGTATCCCCATTTACCCACTAGATTGTCTTAAAACATAGAATTTAGCAGGGCTAACCATACAGATATCTTAGCTAAAATATGGCATAGTCGGTATAGAGTTTCTCTATTTAAAATATATAAATAATTCAGAATACAATAAAAATAGGCGTTGGAATCAGTAACTTTTGTCTTAATAAAATAGTTTATTGAATATAAATGAATACAGATATATAAACTTAATAATCCATTAATATATCATAAGCAGAGTATTTAGAATTAAATGAATAAATGCTCACAATACATATAAAGTATTAGTGGAGAATACCCTTCCTGATTACAGGTAATCTCTCACTATATGTCACCTTTAAAGTCGGTCAGTAAGTGTCTGTCCAGCATTGATCATCATGTGTATATATATATATTTAGTATAATATTTCTAACTACTACCGGTAATGCATAGGTTAATTAATTTTAAGGTTAATGCAGTTCATAAATGAAAAAGTAGTTCATTAGAAGTCAGTATGACGTGATATAGCCTTGAAGATGTTGATTCATTCTTGTTATTGTATTAAGCTAAACCAAAATGGAGTAAGTTAGAACTACGTGATATAGCCTTGAAGATGTTGATTTATTCTTGTTATTGTATTAAGCTAAAACAAAATGGCGTCAGTTAGAACTACCCAGCATGTTCTGCACTGAAAGTCGGTGAGAGGTTATTCATTAAAGAAACATGGTACAGTTTAAGAATTACAATTTAGAAATGTATATTACCGTACAATTGCCCATCACAATGGCGAGAATTTTTAATTTAATTCTGCTGTAAATGGGGGACTAGTGAAGGGACTCACAGAGAGTTGTAAATTTTGGACATGTGGTGTAGGTGGTTGTGACGGGATGAAGAGAGAATGATAAAGGACAGACTAGAATCAGTATAGCTTCCAGGCAGCAGATTGGGTTGATGGGGAAGATAGTGATGTTGTTAACAGAGAAAGAGAAGATCAGATTTGAGCTAGAGATGGGAATAATGAAGATTAGCTCAGTCTTGGTTATATTGATCTTTAGGTGGTTAGTGGCCATCCAGATAGAATTGCCAGGCAAGCAGTTGCTAACATAAGAAAGGACAGAGGGGGAGAGTTTGGGGTGGAGAGGTTGATCAGGGGTGGAGGTGTAATCAGCATAAAGGGGGTATTTGAAGCCATAGCTTTTAATAAGTTTAACTAGAGTAGAAGACTTGAGGTACTCCTACTGACAGGGGAATTGAAGAGAAGGAATCACCAGCAAATGACGCAGAAAAAGTGTAGAGGTATTGAGATAGGAGTGTAACCAAGAGAGCTGCGAGTCTGCAGGAGAAGTTGGTGGTCAACTGTTTTAACCCCTTAAGGACACACGACGTGTGTGACACGTCATGATTCCCTTTTATTCCAGAAGTTTGGTCCTTAAGGGGTTAAAGGCAGATGAATGCTCAAGTAGGATAAGAGAGTAGTGGCCAGTGCTTATAGCAGGAAGGTCGTTAGTAACCTTGATGTGGGCAGTTTCAGTCAAGTGTTGGGATTGCAGAATCAAGCAGGGAGTTGAAGGACAGGAAGTAGGTAAAGCAGTTCTAAACTAGTTTTTCCAGGAGTTTAGATATAATGGGAAGAAATTAAATGGGGTGGAAATATGTAGGAAAATTATGGTCAAGGGGGGGGGGTTCTTTGGTATGGGAGTGAACCGGTAGAAAGGGATAGGTTGATGTTTGAGTAAGGGCAGGAGTGAGGGTGGAAGACAGAGCAGGTATTACTTGTGAAGAGAGAGATTCAAGAGGGCAGGTAGAGAGTTGTGAAGAAGACAGTAAAGAACTAACTACATCCTCGGTGGTTGGGAGTTGCAGTAGTGGTGACCAGAGTTAGGGGTGGATTATTGCAAGTTTGTTTCAGGATGTTGCGTTGTGTAGTACAGCATTTTTGAAGAAGTATTCTCTTTTTTCTATTTATATATTGCGATAAGACCATTACAAGAATAGCCACTCCAATGCTTTTTCAGGCTGTTTTTTTACAAAACCAACAGTTTTTAACATGCAGGGTACTCTTTCCCTTTAAGACATACATTAAACCAAAAGGAAACCGAAACCTGCTCCTTTTTTTAAAACTAACAGAGGTATTTCCTTTCTTACAGTACTGGCCAGCTAAGCTGGTTTCCAGTCATAAAACGATCATTAAACAGCACAAAGTTTTTCTTACCACTCTGGCTCAGTTTCACACTCTCTCTGTGTCTGTGATCAGCGGCCTAGTGAGAAACTCTCAGCAGGCTAGATAGGCCAGGCAGTGTCGATTAGGTAGCGGCTGAAGCTGCTACAAGTATTAACCCTAGAAGCAGGGGGAAAAGAGCACTTTGTGTATTCTAGCTTATGTACCTGCCCTTAATTAACCGGCCCCAATGACCCTGTCACAAAATATATAAAACTATGTTTTAATAACCTGCTCATGGGTATTTGTAGGGAATATACTGGTATTTTAGGCAATGCAGAATGTAGGCATGTAGACTGTCTATGGGCACAGTGCCCACATACAGTAAGTATATAGCTACCTGTCTAAAGCTTGCATTATATTCTTGGAGCCAGAGAAGACAGAAGTAGCGGCGGATTTAAAAGGAAGAAGACTGGGAAACAGTTGGATGATCGAAGAAACGTGTTTAGCCTTGTTGAGAGAACCCTACAATTTGGTATAAGCAGTCTTTAAAGCACATTCTTCAACTATTTAAGCACTTTTGGTCTGCGCTTTGATCCTGTGCTATGAATTGCGTGCTGTGAGGGGAAAGTGGGTGTCTGCTGCTTTTTAAGCAGTTTTTGTGAGCACCCTATACTACCCTTTATTTGTTTTGATTTAGCACTTGCACTCTGTGTATTATATTTTGTGCTATAAGCTGCTAACCATAAGGGTTTCAAGCCTATCTAGGCTTTTTATTGCTAATTGCACACTTATGTCAGCTACCTAGGCCTAAATTTTAAATACATTTCGAATTCCCAGCGATTTTAGTGAATAACATGGCTTGAGTTGAGTTAGTTTTCACTCACACTAGTGCTTGCTAAAACAAACACTTTCACGGTTATTCGCTAAAGTGAAAATTTCCTGGAATTCAACGTGAATTTCAAAATTTTCATTGAGGCCAAAATAACGCAAATGAAAACAAAGCTGAAAAATCTGAAATTCACTTTGAATTCTAGCAATAAACCGGTCAGTAAAAGGTTAATGGCAATCACAATGGTAATTTTTTTTAGAGCATTTTAATGTCTTCTTACCAAGTATCTCCAACTAAATGTTAGATATGTGTTATGCTATTCCTTTTACAAAATCGTCGACAATTTCTATTTGTTTATGTACACTGTGACGCCAATTCAGTATGCAGCATAAATAGCCACACCATTGCTAAAATCTGTTACGCTTGGAAGTCAGCTTAAAGATCGGTGATATTTACTCAGAAGCCAGTGTCACAAACAGACTCCTGAGTGTAAATTAGTTCAGCCAGCAGATCTAAGCTAAGAAATCACACCACCAGGAAAACAGCAGGCGCACGTCTGGCAATTACAGTTGCAAACAGCAATACTTCATTGTCGTTTACAGTCATAAAAGAGCTAAAAAGGTTAAAAAAAAAAAAAAAACTAAACAAAAAAAACGGTCTGTGAGAGTTTAGCATTTCATAACTGAGACCCAATTGACTTTCTTATACTGAGAGAAGAGATTGGATCTCTCAATTAAACTAAATCCATCATTCTGTAAATAAAAAAAACAAGAGAGGCCTGGTGTGAGGATTATTCTCTCTCTTAAAGTGGCTTTGTCACCTCAAAATAACTTTCTCCTGTTGTTTCCTCTTCTCTTCCTATTTCAGAATCTGTTCTTGTTTTCTCCATTTCTGATTTATTTCTCTTTAAACAATAAGACAAAGTAGGGACTATGTATTTTAACAATGCTCGGCATTCTTGACAAAGGGTGGAGCTTAAGAAAGGGGAGCTTGCCTTATGCATTAAACTCCACCCTTTTAAATATTTGTCAAGCATTGGAAAAATACGCAAGTAGTCCCTATGCAGTAGCCTTATTTTTAAAGAGAAATAGATCTTAAATGAGGAAAACAAGAAAATAAGCTGCAGGAGGAAGTTAAGAGGAAACAATTGGAAAAAGGAAAGTTCGAGTTGACGGATCCACTTTAACCACTTGGACTGTGGGATGCTGAGATATATTAAAATTTCCTATCAAATGCCCAGTCTTCTGAGCCTTTATTGCTATATTAATGGATTAATCCCCAATGAGATTAACCCTATATGATTCAGAATACTGGGTATCTCATGTGCCCTTAATGAGTCATATTTATTTATAAAGGGCCTGGGAAACTGGGTATCTGGATAGATTGGGTATTATAAATGGTGCAGGTGATTGGGTCATTGATCCTTAAATATAACTCTCTACTCCACAGCCCATTGGATGGAGAGGGAGGAGAAATAATTCACTGGCCTCTAGCCTTTTTTGGGGAACCCAGAGGACTTCACTTTATTTATTTATGTTCTATTTTTTTAATGGAGAGACCATATCAGTTGTATTTCAGTTTGAGTGAGCTGGGTCTCTCGTTTGACTCTTTTAGCTCTTTGCAAACAGCAACACTGTGTTACTTATTGCAGCTACAGTTATAATTGCCAGGCTAATACTTGCTATTTCTTGCTTTCGTAGCACTTACACTAGAGACATAGATCCGCTAGCTGAGCCTCGTTATGCTTGGATACCAGCCTGTGCCACGAGATGGTAAATATCATTCACTTCCAAGCATAACAGATTGTAGATGTAATGCAGATACAGTTCAGAGAATCAATGTGAAAAGCTTGTTTTCTCTTTTATATGTTTGAAGGAATATCATTGCATCATTGTATGCGTATTCTTAGTGAATCCTTGAATGCCAGATTAGCTGTTTGGTTCTCAAGTACACTCAAATACCAGCTTGGCCAATCAGCATCTCCTTATAGAGATACATTGAAGCAATGCATCTCTATTGAGAAAGATCAGCGTCTCCATGCAGAACGTGGAGACATTGAACGTCAGTGCTGCACACTGGAGGTGCCTCCTGTGGCACTGCCCCAGGAAGCACCTCCAGTATCCACTGGAGGTTTCTCTAGGGAGCAATGTAAACACTGCCATCTCTCTGAAAAGGCAGTGTTTACAGCAAAAAGGATGCAGGGGCATGATATAGACACCAGAACAACTACATTAAGCTGTAGTTGTTTTGGTGACTATAGTGTCTCTTTAAAAAGCCTATCAACAATATTAAGTTGAGACTTTTGTACACTGGCTTCCACATGTGAGGAAATTGAACTAAAGTCTCCAAATGTCATTCAATGCTCTCAATTTGCCATTGAACTTAATTCATGCAGATGACTTAGAAGCAATTTCAGAGTGTTCTGGTTGGCTGACTGCCATAATGGTTTGTCACTTTAGCTTGCATGTTTTCCAGATTGACACATATCTTTTCAGTTGACCCTGTTGTGTGTTACTAACAACATGCATTGCACCACTGGTGTGCCCTCTCTGACATCCTATAAAGGAGTCCTTCCTGATTTTTTTAATGCGATGTTTACTTATCCAGTATATTTAACATACATATGTTTGCACAAGATATGAAAAATTAAAATTA
The DNA here is from genome assembly GCF_036172605.1 of Pelobates fuscus. Taxonomy (NCBI): domain Eukaryota; kingdom Metazoa; phylum Chordata; class Amphibia; order Anura; family Pelobatidae; genus Pelobates; species Pelobates fuscus. Next base: position 326,687,042 of record NC_086321.1, read on the forward strand.
AATCTAGAAACACGCACAGGCCCTAACTGGCAATCTTGTAAAACATTAAAAGGCTGGTGGACTGCAATGACACTGGGCGGAGGCCATTTGGAATGATCAAATGATCTCAGCAACAAGCAAGTGTACAATAATTTGCAAATGTGCGTCGATGCATTAGATTCCGATTTTGTTTAAAATCAATGCTTTTTAAATATTCCAGATTCTTTACTTTGTATAGAGTTTGGATGGGAAAAGCACTGAATAAGTTGTATAAGTATCAAGTTGATACCAAATGTATCTGGCAAAATGTTGCATATTCGGTCAGGTTGACCAAATTCCGATCAGAATTTCCATTAGCAAATATGAGAAATGCCAACCTTGCCAGAATGCGGCCATTTTCACAGAATTTTGTCCATCTTCACATATCTAGAGTTTAGTAAATAGACACCTATGTGTTGCTAGGTGGCAAAAAGGGCTAGAAAATATCAGTAAAACATCGTTAATTATATTAATGTAAAAGTATATTCCATTGCAGCAAAAAAGCAATTAGTATTGACAATACCATAACTGCTCACGCTCCCCTGTCCTAATTATTCACATGCCTCACACTCCATGGTTAGCTTTCACATTAGATGCAACAGAAGACCTTCAATTCCTCAATTGGCCACTGACCGGAAACACCAAACGCTTTGATTATTAAGGGACTCCCCTTGACCCATGGAGTCAGTGCAGAGTAGGCTCAAAAGTTTTGGAGGACTTTTGTTCCTGGTAACCTCCATGAACTCACATCAAGGTATCACTGAGATATTCCAGCTATGATGAATAAGGACTTCATCTGTTCTATGACTGTTGATGAAAATGAGGACTGATATACACCACATAGAGGGAGAGCTGCAGTCTCTGAAATCAAAGGCTCGCCAATGACATCACCCACCTGTTGACATCAGTATCTCCAGGCAAGGTAAGCTATTAATGTCCAGTGATAATTGTGAGCTACTCTGAAACATACACATAAGTGGCCTTTTGGAATCTAATACTGGAGAAGATCAATACGCTGTTCTTTCATACATTTTCCAAAACATGGACTCTTTCAGGGAGGGTTTCTTGGTTCTTGTAGCGGACTTGAGTTTACTCTTACGTTCCCAGTTAGATACCTCATCAGAACTATTCTGTGCTCTCTGCCAGCTTATCTCTCATCAAAGATCACTTGTTCTTTTCTACAGACTAAGAGTAAGTAAAGATTGGTACTAGTATTCTGCAATCCCTAAATGCAAAAAAAAAAAACAGCATCAAATCGAGATGGATTACCAGTCCTGAGAGGTGTCCGGAGATTATGTTATAAAAGTAGAGTCTATTTTCACCAAGCTACAACACAAATGCTTTGCTTTCAACTAAGTTCGGTATAGAATGCGACGATAATTGACACCATTGCTTAGTATGATTCCTTTGTAACCACGAGCATAATCACAAGGCAGAAATATGCAAGTACAATTATATAAGTGCCATCAAGCTTATCACCACCAGCTACTTCAACACCATCTACGTCTACCTCAGCTCCCCTAAGCTTTGACTTTGTATTATCTGTCTCTGAAAAAAATCTGCCTCTACAGCACACGATAAAAAGGCTGTATCCATCCTGTCAGTCTACCTGCATTCCTGTTCTGCTTGGATTACCTTCCAACAGGTTATCACATGTCTCACCTACAACCACTCCACCTGAACCTACTGTACCAGACATCCCTGTCAGTTGTCTTTTTTTTGTAAATCTTTCTTTTATTATGGCATATGCGTTATGGGGTACAGAATAGAAACAGGAGCTATTGAGGGATAACACATGTTAATGATAACAAGATGGTTTGAGCTACACTCCTAAGAAAGACTGCCATATATATTTTTTTTCTTTTTAAACTTGAATAAACATAGCGATACAGGCTTAGTTAAGTGAAACGAAATAAAGTAACATAACATAAAATAAATGAATGATGCTTAGTAGGTAGCTGGGCAGGTCAAACAAAATCCTGTCGACATAGTGCTCCCTACATCTGTATTACGCATTAAGTCTAGACTTTGGTTTGCCTGTCGTACCCAGGGTATGTGAAACAGAGTCAGCGGCATTTTAGTTTAAAGGATCTATACATCTCATCCTAGACATGCAGCTCTCAGCGACAGTATAGGTTAGGAAACATGCTTTCGGTAATGATTACATCTCATATCGAGTTATGCTAGACTAACAGGGTCAATAAAGCTGCCAGTGCTATGGGAATGGTCTCATGGCTAATAGTGGACCCATATGTTCTGCCCTTCTATCTAGTACAACATGCCAATGGATCCCTGTCAGTTGTCTTGATGTCTATGATATATGATGAATATTGATGTCACCAATCAATATTATCTGACTATGACGAAAGCCCAGAGGAAGGAGTATAAAATAGCTAGCAATCATATTTACAACTTGAATGGAGCATACAGTTATGATCCATTCTCTTGCAGCTTGCTAGAGCTATATAGAAAGGTACCCAACACACTTCCGCATGAGTCAATGCAGTTAATCTTTTGCTTCAGCACCACTGACTTTAGCACAAACATCTACTTACTGAAATCCCAACTGAAGAATGGAATCCTGTTGAAAAAGGCTTGACCTATTATTCCAGAATTTGCTGGTGTCAAAAAGAAGATAAAGTGGTGGCCTGCCTGATTTCAGATTTATTTTTCCAATAAAGACCATTGAACTGTATTTATGCGTTTGTTATTATGCATATGTAACTCTAACTTGTTCATAACAGCTAGTTCACAAGTTTATCCATAACTTCCATCCAGCGTTGCAGTGAAGGCCATAGATTTAGCCTTCACGAATCAGATGATGGGTAGGTCAGGTTCTATGTCAGGTGGAAACATACACTAGTTTGTACATTGCATTAATAGTAGCTTTAGACACCCAAGATAAGGCCAACACTAAATGGGTCCATGTTGCAAATAGAGAGTGTGGCAATAATAAATAAACATGCAGTATTTGAGATTTAGGTAGGGATAGTGATAAAAAAAGGAATAATGCTAATAGTATCAGACTAGATTCAATGTCAGCTGCCAGCAAGGTACTGTCATATCTACAAATAATTATTAATTTGCATTATGAAAATATAAATTTGCTTCTATATAGATACGTTTTAAGACTGCACAGAGAGTATGTGGTGCCTACTTGTTCAACAGTTTTAAATATATTATAAAACTGAAAAAGGTGCTGATAGTTAGAAAATTAAAAAGGAGACTAAATCCTAGATTTAAAGAAATGCTAGAAAAAGTTGCATTTATTTTACTTTAGAAAAAAACTACCTTGAAGGGAATATTATTTTATTATGCAAATGTGTACAGGGCCAGTTCAAACAATTCTACAGACCTGCAAGCAGGACTGCACAAAGATGACATACTTTGAGACTTGAAGGAAGGAGATTTTGCCTACAGCAGAGGAAAAGGTTCTTTACAGTGGGCTCAATAAAGATGAATACTCTGTCTTGAGAGGTTCTTTTATTATATTCCGTAGATGTCTTTAAAAACGGTATGAATGATTTTTTCTAGCAAAGCAGTTTATGCAGGATTGTAAGAGCTATTATTCAGGCTTCTAACGACTTGTTAATGTAAGGAGAAATTTGATTGCCAGGTTAGAATCAAGAATGATTTTTTTCCCTTTTGCAGCTCAATAAGAAATAACTTCAGACTTGGTTAGTTTCTTCTTTTGACTCACCGGTGGAAGCATATGTGTGAAAGGTTGAATATGTTACATTTTAATATTTGTTTTAAGCTATATAACTAAGTAATTATGACTAGCTTTGGCATTTAAAAATAAATCTGAATATTTTGCTAAAATTGTCTTCCAATTCAGAGCCCACATATATATGTATCGTATTCTGGTGGCCATCTTGAATTGGAAGACAATTTTAGCAAAATATTCAGATTTCTTTTTAAATGCCAAACCATGTGATTTGCTGTTTTCCCATGCTGTATCTGTTCATATATGTAATATCTTCACAGATATACATGCCCACCTATATCGCTGTACACAGCTAAACCTATCATGATCGTTATATAACATTTAAAAAAAATGCTTATGATACTTAAGCCACTTTTCTAAAGCTCTTAACATCCAGTCTTATGCTAATCGCAGCTAGCATGAAATGTCTGTTTTTGGCAGCTCATTTTGAAAAACCTTAAAAGAAATCTTTAACTGAATTGCTTGTTATGCATATGTGAAAACTGCTTTGTGCATTCACATTATTGCCCTTACTTTGGATTAGTTCAAAAGTGGATTGGTTCGATGGTTTGCCAATTGTTTTTTGGCTGGTGGTACCTTAATATACCTTGACTTATTGCTCACAAAAAAAGTCGTCTGTGATGATTTGTTTTGATCTATGCATTCTTTACATAATATATCACCTATAGTAATCAGTAACCTCCATATGAGGATCATGTCTAGCTGAGATCACGGTCAAGCTCCTTAGAGACTTTCTATATAAGACTTTTTTTAACCGAACAATTATTATTTCATTCTTTACTTTACATCATCTTACTTATTTTTCTGTCAAAGGGAAATAGACCTTATAATCTTAAGAAAGAGAATTTTCTGCCAGTATTATTCTTTCATACTCCCCTTAATGAGGTCAGAGGATGCGATTCATTGTTGATATATTCCTTTTTACTTTACCTAACATTAGCTGTCACTCTGAATTTTGTTCTGCATTAGAGGGCTTTTCAACATATCACTAGCACACTCTAGTGGAAAACTAAGTGTATTGCCTCTCTGATATTGATATTTTGTCTTTAGAACACAACAGTGTGGTAGAATTTTATCTTCTACTGACGTACATTTCCCTACATTTTATATTGTAGTTGACCCGTATGCTTGCATCCCTTTATTATTAACCATTTTATTACATTTACATTAGGTGTATATATATATATATATATATATATATATATTTTTATTATTATTATTTTTTATAAACATATAGCAATATATATGTGTGTGTTCAGAAAAGATAGCACTCCAGACACTCCAAACAACAACTTTTAATAAGCTGTTAAAAGTTTGTTTTAGTTTCTTATATACAACTTTGATCAGGAACCTGGTGTGCTATCTTTTCAGAAATTCTGTATTTATGCAGCCAATTGTCGGCATGAATAGTTTTATGTGTATGTATATACAATTTAACCCCATGGCATGAAGTACTACTTTAAAGAATTTGATAGTTTTTATTATTTTATTTTCCAAGGCTATATATATAGAATACAGGACAACTAGCCAGGTTAATCCCACAAAATCCAGAAATAAGCAATCAAAGCTCTACCAGGTCAGCCAGATGTAGAAAGCAGTATTTATATGGGTATACGACTATGGGTATTAACTTCATCATGCAGCATTACTATGGAGGCTCCAGAACTTGCAGCTACATTTGTGCAGGATTGATGCACTTGGAGACATTTCTAAAACGAAGCAGAACAATGTCAAAATAAATGAATGTGATACTGCAGCATCCAGCATCAAGAATCGAAACATGACAGCCCTCAAGTGACAGTAATAATGCAAGGAGACAGGATAGAAACTGGCTAGTCCATAGCTGCAGCCAAAGATAATGTGAAAATGTATATATTTTTTTTTTAAAAGGAAAAAAAGAAAATGTAAAAAAAGCTCAGAGTTTCACATGCTGTGCTTTCCCGTTCATACCTGTCAAATCTTCC